>NW_005359516.1:619415-620672 GCF_000412655.1 Myotis brandtii | reverse complement strand
ATGGCCCTGCAGGAGCCCGGCCCCCTGTCCCGCTCGTGCCCCCGTGGGTAGCCCGGGCCCCTGGATACCTGAGCGTGGGCCCGATGCAGGCCGTGTCGGTGCTCTCGATCTCTCGCAGGATCCGCTCGTGTTCCGCCGCTGTCTCCAGGCTCTCCGCCTCCGCCATCTTACCCCGCTCCATAGACTGGGGCGCCCCGCAGCGTGTCTTCCCGCTTCAGCTCCACTCACCTGACGCTCCCACTCTCACCCCAGGTTCCCGAGCCCCCTCAGTCTCCGGCTGCCCGCAGGACGACCCCTCCCTCAGGCCAGACACGCCCCCTTGCGTCACCGCGTCCGCCGACGTTCCACGCAATACCCTCTGGGATTCGTAGTTCTCTGGGCGATGCTAGGCAGGATTCCGCTCTTATACACATTAAGTCCACAAATACGCGTGGAAAGCCACACTTTACACCAGCAACAAGTAACGACTGCATATGCAACGGTGATCTAGTCAAGCACTGGCCCTAATCCTACAAGTTCTTGTTTAAGACCCTTGCCACAAAATTCAAAAGGCTCACCAAGTTCGAAAAATAAGAAAGGATAAAATTAAATTAAAAATAATTAATATAATATAATTAATATAACATATAAAAAGAAAAATAAGAAAGGACTAACTAGGTTTCTGTGGACAGCTATCTTACAAGCTGGGAGGTTGGGGATAGGAGGAGAGAAAGCTAAAGAAACCCAAAATAAGCGATAGGGTAGAATGTAAAAAAAAGAGATAAGGTAGACTGTGGCTGTAAACCAATCCAGAGCATCAAGCCCAGAAATCTCTTGCAGGTGTGAAGGATTCATAGACTGGGCCCAGAGGTTTAAAGGTGTGTCTGGAAGGTACGAGGAGATCTCAGAAAGCCAGCAAGAACTTTATTTGCTCTATGTAGAGAAGTCGTAGTAAGAGGTGGGGCTGGAAAAGTACTTTGGAGAGAAATACTGGGTTGAGAAATGTGTACTTTATTCTAATGACTCTACTGATCCAATGACCAATTGTATCAGAAGCGCCTAGAAACTTTTGTTTTTAATGCTGATTAAAGGTCCTACATTAGGACATTCTGGTCCACACATCTGCATTTCATAAACTCCCCAGATTAGAATTTTAAAATCATATTTATTGGTCAATGCTTGAATTTTTACATAACACAAATGGGAATACACTGAAGGTTTTTAAGAATAGTGACTGAACAAAAATAGATCCAGAGACAAATGGCAGGTGAGGTGTGT
>NW_005359516.1:595041-619127 GCF_000412655.1 Myotis brandtii | reverse complement strand
GAGGGAGGGAGGGAGGGGAAGGAAGGAAGGAAGGAAGGAAGGAAGGAAGGAAGGAAGGAAGGAAGGAAGGAAGGAAGGAAGGAAGGGAGAGAGAGAGAAAGAAAACCAAAATAATATTTGGTACTAAAATAATATTTTCCTATTCCTATAATTTTCAGTGATTTCTGGATTTATAAAATAGATGTTGAAAATTGAGGATACTTATGTAGTTCAATTCCAAATAAAAATCACTGAAATGCTCACACACACAAAAAAAAAAAGAAGAAGAAGAAAAATAGTGACACAATCAGAACCTTGGCATTAAGAAATTTGATCAAAAGCAAGTGTGCAATGTGAGCAGAAATAGAAAGTCTGCCGGCAGGGAAATGTTATACAAAATGTTAAAGCCTAAACCAGGAAGTGGCAATGAAAATGAAAAAGAATGGACAAATAGGAAATACATTTAGAAGCAGAATTGGCATGAGTTGTTAGATATGGGAAAGGAGGCCCTTGGATATTACTCTGAGGTTTGAAGCAGAGTCACTGGGAGAATTGTGTTGCCATCAACAACAACAGCAACAACAACAACAACAAAAGGCATGTAAGAATTAAACTAGAAGTTGAGGCTAAATAATTTGTACTATAGCCATACTATGGATTATTATGCAATCATTGAAGAGAAAGAGAAAAGACTCTATATTCAGATATGAAACTGTCTTCAAATTGTAGTGTTAAGTGAAAAAGCAAGGCATGAAATAGTACGTCTTCATTTGTTTTATTAAAAGAGTAAATATTACATGCTTACATATATATAAAATATTATAAATACATCAAATATTTCTGAAAGGATACCCAGGAGGCTAACAGTAGTGGCAGTAAGGAGAGGGATTGGAAGCAAGGGGCCTGAAGTAGGAAGAAGGCAGTTTCTTTTTTTGTTTTGTTTTGTTTTAATTTCTTTATTGATTAAGGTATTACATATGTGTCCTTACCCCCCCCCCTCCCAATTGCTCCCCCACTCCGAAAGAAGGTAGTTTTAAATTATGTATTTATTTTGGAATTCTTTCTTTTGTGCATGTATTACTTTCTCAATAAAAGTATTGAGTCGGTATTAATTAAAAATAAATTTTAAAAATAAACAAACCAATAGTGAAGAGACTGGGTTACAAGTCCTGGTTTGCCAGGTAGTGAGCAAGTTGCTAAACCTGTCTGTGTCTAGATCATCTCTGGTTGTCCTCATTTTATTTCATTACTTATGTTTAAACCATTTCAGATGGATGTAGGAAGGGTACAGAGAGTATGGGGCCTTTCATATTTATGAAGATCTCTTGAAATACATGGCAGAGGGTCCCTTCAGTTACCCATTTTAGCATCTCAATCAGCAAAAAGCGTTCTGTCCAAGTCAAGAAGCAGATGGATGTGTAGATCAGATACATAGAGAAGTGGTTAAACTAGCTTCTGCTACTTTCAGCAGTTCTTTTGAGCCCCACAGAGGCCAGAGATCTCACATGTTACCAACAAGTGTGTGTGAGTCTGGAGTAACTCCAATAGGAAAGCCCCAGTGAAGGTGGCCCGCCTTCTAAATACAAAAACTGTAAATAAGGTCAGTGTGGAATGGACCGAGAAAGCACTCGGCTTGGAGTCAGGCTGCCTTTCATGCTGGTCCAGCATGAGTAGTTAAAATGTTGAGCACTTCCTGTGTGCCAGGCACAACACACAAAGTAAGCACTTCACATACAGCATTAAATCCTTACAACCATCATTTGCAACAAATACTAAGTATCTCATTTCACAGATGAGAATGCTAAGAGAATTGGTAATACCTCAAGTCTCACAGCTAGTAAATGATGAAGCTGGTATTCAAACCCAGGTCCATCTGATCCCAAGGCCCATTTCCTGATCATTGGGCCATACTGCCCCACCCATACCCTCCATTGCCAATTTATAGTGTGAGCTTCAGCTAATCATTCTGCCTCTAAACATCTGCTTCTACATTAGTATAATTTATTATATCACTTCTCAGACCCCTTCCAAATTGTTTTGAAGACCTCATCTCAAACCTACCTCTTTCCACTTACTTTATTTATTTATTTTATTATTTTTTTTAAAATATACTTTATTGATTTTTTACAGAGAGGACGGGAGAGGGATAGAGAGTTAGAAACACCGATGAGAGAGAAACATCGGTCAGCTGCCTCCTGCACACTCCCTACTGGGTATGTGCCCACAACCAAGGCATATGCCCTTGACCGGAATTGAACCTGGGACCCTTGAGTCCGCAGGCCGATGCCCTATCCACTGAGCCAAACCGGTTAGGGTGCCTTTCCACTTACTTTAAATGAAGTTCTTTTCTCTTTTCCTGCATCCGTAGATTCACAGCAGGGGTGGGGAACCTTTTCTCTGCCAAGGGCCATTTGGATATTTATCACATCATTCTCGGGCCACACAAAATTATCTACTTAAAAATCAGCCTGCTATATTTGATCAAACATGTAATTAACTCACCCCTAATGCCTTGGCAGTGCCAGACCAAATGACTTTGTGGGCCTTATACAACCCGCGGGGGCTGGACGTTCCCCACCCCTGATTTACATTGTCAACATTCTCAATATTCCCACCATGGCAACTTCTAAACTGTTATTCCAAAACCCAAATTTCTCAACTCCCCTTTGAAATCTAGGTCATCAGGTTGTGCTGTGGCCATCTGCTAATGCTCATATTCCTCAGAAACTTCCCCACTTGGCTCACAGTTATTTCCTCTCCACTTCATTCTCTGTCATCATCCTGAAGCACTTCAACATCAACCTGGATAATCCACCCAACACCTGACCTCATGTATCCCAACTACCCCAGCCATGTTCCTCATTCCACACAGGTAATACCTTCATTCATGGCCACACTTTTTCCCTACCATTCTGCCTTACCCAGAAGACCACAAACTCTGACATTCCTCTCTCTGCCTTTTTCCATACACCAGTTCATCTGCCTAATTTCTCTGGGAACCACACATTATTCTATGTAATCTATTGGCACCTTTTCCCTTTTATGTTGGATTTTTTTTTTTCCAGCCAAGTTTCCAATTCAGAGAGATTTGAGTTTGATTCCTGGCTTTTCCATTCATCAGTAGGGTAATTTGGGTGTTATGTGGCTTCCTTAAGCTGCAGTTTTCTTATGTATAAAATAGTGTTTATAATATACTAGAGGCCCGGTGCATGAAATTCATGCACAGGAGGTGGAAGGGATCCCTCAGCCCGACCTGCACCCTCTCGCTGGCTCCTATCCACTCACCTGTCTGCCTGCCTGATTGCCCCTAACCCCTCTGCCTGCCTGCCTGATCACCCCTAACTGCTTGACTGCCTGTCTGCCTGATCGCTTCTAACAGCCTCTGCCTCAGCCTCTGCCACCGCAGCTTCGTCGGGAGGGACATCCGGAAGGTCATTCGGCTGTCTGGTCTAATTAGCATATTATGCTTTTATTATTATAGATGCCTTAGGCAGCTATAAGAATTAGAAATAACTAATGTAAGCACAGAAGTTGGCAGAATAAATGTTAGCTGCTATCCACCACGTGTACTCCTATGAGTCATCAATGTGACTAAGCCTTCCCTACTCTTTAGAATCCTTTTACATCTTGACCTTCACCACACCCATATTGACAATTCCTCCCCCTTCTATTGTAATGGAGAAAGAAGACTGTGACCATAGCAACTAGCTCCAGGGCACATTTGAGTTGCTCAATATCATTTGAGCCCTGAGGGCTGCTGACCCATTCTTTGACTTCTGTTCCTTCTCACAGCATCCATGTGCAATCCTTTGCTCTCTACTTAAGATCCCAACCCTGCTCCCATCCTTCTCACTCCTAGAAGATACCTTCACATTCGAAGGACCACCATCTATTATTAAAACCTTATTTTCCCTCCCTTTACCATCTTTTCATCCAACTCCTTGGCATCTCCTATGTAAGAATGGGGATCTCTATCACTTTCCAAAGTCAACTTCTCCCCTGGGAAAAGTTCACACAATTATCTCTCTTCCCTCTTACAGGTTCAGTCTTTCCTTCTTTGCTTTATCTTAGTCAGTAAAAATAGCCAACAGGCACATAAAAAATGTTAAATATCAGCAATCATCAAAGAAACGCAAATCAAAACCACAATGAGATATAACTTCATACCTGTTAGAATGGCTATCATCAAAAAGACAAATGAACCCTAGCTGGTTCAGCTCAGTGGATAGAGTATCCGCCTGTGGACTGAAGGGTCCCCGGTTTGATTCCGGTCAAGGGCACATTCCTGGGTTGTGGGCTACATCCCCAGTGGGGGGCGTGCAGGAGGCAGCCAACCAATAATTCTTTCATCATTGATGTTTCTATCTCTCTCTCCCTCTCTCTTCTTCTCTGAAATCAATAAAATATATGTTTTTTAAAAAAGACAAATGATGTGTCTTATCAAAGACAAAATAATTGGCAAGGATGTGGAGACAAGGGAAGTTTGTGCACAGTTTGTGGGATAATAAATTGGTGCAGCCACTATGAAAAATGGTGTAGAGGTTCCTCAAAAAATTAAAAACAAAACTACCACATAATCCAGCAATCCCACTTCTGGGTATTTATCCAAAGGAAATGAAAATAGGAACTCAAAGAAATTATCTGTACTCCCATGTTGATTGAAGCATTATTCACAATAGCCAAGACATGGAAACAACCTAAGTATCCAACAACAGATAAATGGATAAAGAAGATATTAGATGATAGATAGATAGATAGATAGATAGATAGATAGAGGAATATTATTCAGCCAGGGGAAAGAAGGAAATCCTGGCATTTGCAATAACATGGATTAAAATTGAGGGCATTATGGTAAGTGAAAAAAGTCAGTCAGAGAAAGACACACTGTATGATATCACTTCTAATGGAATCTAAAACGGCCAAACTCATAGAAACAGTAGAGTGGTGGTTACCAGAGGATTGGGGGATGGAAGAAATGGGGAGATGTTGGTTAAAGGGTACAAACTTCCAGTTATGAGTAAATTCTGGGGATATACAGCATGGTCATTTCAACTAATAATGCTGTATTTTATACGTGAGAGTTGCTATTACAGTAGATCTTAAATGTTCTCACCACACACACAAAAAAATGTAAATATGTGACATAATGGAGGTGTTAGTTAAAGCTATAGTGGTCATTGTTTTTGCAATATATAACTGAACCAAATCTTCAGTTTGTATATCTTAAACTGATACATTGTAATATATCAATTATATCTCAATAAAGTTGGGGGGGAAATTAAAATTTTTTTAAATCTCTCTTCTCAACCTTGCTTCTCTGAGCTATTCCAGTTCTCTCCATTCCCTTCATTATTTGGAAATGTATTTTACACTCACTTTCTCTTTACCTACCACTTGTTCCTTAAATGTCTTAACTTCTGAGAAACAGCTTTTCACAGGTGATCTTAAGCTTTCTAACTAACAAATCCAAAGGCATGTTGCAGTCATCATTTACCTGATCTCTATCCATTACTTGACAAGTGTTGCCCCCAAACACTGAATGGAGACAGGTAACAGAAAGAGAAAGGGAGTGGTCCTCCTTTCATACCTTTATCCCAAGTCTTCACAAAATGTTAGTGAGCAGGCCTAGCTGACTACCTGTATATAGTTCATTGCATTATTTTTCCCAGCTCTTCACTTTTCCATGTGACTTTGCAGTTCCTCCCACAACAAGTAGAGTGCACTTCCCTGACCCTTGACTTTGGGTTCAGCCATATCAGAGATCTGAAGTGTACATATCAGATTGGGCTTACTCTTTTGCCTTTCTGGCATCACCATCAGAAAAATATGCCTAACAAAGCCCACTGGTCCAGTAAAAATGAAAGATATGGGGCAGAGCTACCTAACCACTCTACAAACTACAGCCTGAAGCAGAGACCCTCCGCCCCAGCTGACCACAAACTCCAAAATGAGAACTAAATACTTTTTGTTATAAGCCATTGCCTTTTGGGCTGATAGGCTTTATTGTAACAATAGCTATCTAGTACACTCTACCTTCTCTCATAAAAGTTTCTCTTCCCTTAGCTTCTGGGACAGGTAACTATCCTGGATCACTCCTCCCATGCTTATATCTTCTTAACTTTCTTCACCATTTTTTTTACTCTGTCTACTTAGTTGGTCCTCTTCTCAACCTCCTTTTCTAGCCACTTCACAATGTCTCCCTGAGTGATCTCATTTTATTCCACGTAGGAGGGGCATATAGGAGGGGCATGTAGGAGGCAGCCAATCAATAATTCTCTCTCATCATTGATATTTCTATCTCTCTCTCCTTCTCCCTTCCTCTCTAAAACCAATAAAAATATTTTTAAATAAATTAACCATAAAAGTAAAAACTTATTTCTAGACATTCAAGTATATTCTATTGAGCCTTATATCTAGTCTTACGACAGTACAGCACTATCTTGATTAAATCTTTGTATTAAGTTTTTATATTATGAAGGGTAAATCCTCTAACTCTGTTCTTTTTCAGAGTTGTTCATATATTTCCAATTGAATTTTAAGATAACCTCATCAATTTCTGCAGGAAAAAATTCCAGTTAGGCTTTTGATTGGGATATAGTTTAATTTAGGGAGTATTATTACCTTAACAAACTTTCCAACCCATGAACATGGGATATTTTTCTATGTTACTAAATGTATTCTTTTTTTTTCTACTAAATTTATTCTTAAGTACTTTATTTTCTTTTGTTTGGGTCTTCTCTTTGTTTTTTGGGTCAGTCTAGCTAAAAGTTTTTCCATTTTTGTTGATGTTTCAAAGAGTCAACTTTTGGTTTGTTGGTTGAATCAATTGTTTTTCTATTATCTTTTTTTTAAATACTTTTTATTGGTTTCAGGGAAAGGGAAGGAGTTAGAAATATCCCTAACTAGAGAATCATTGATCAGCTGCCTCCTACATGCCCCACACTGGGGATGGAGCCTTCAACCTGGGCACATGCCCAGAGGGGGCATCAAACCTAGACTTCCTGCTTCATGGGTCAACACTCATCCACTGAGCCATATTAGCTGGGCTCTATTATCTTTTTTATTTATTTCTTCCTTAATCTTTATTATTTCCTCCCTTTCATCTCTTTTAGGTTTAGTTTGCTCTTTCTCTTTTTTCTAGTTTCTTAAGATGGAAGTTTAGGTTATTTATTTGAGAACTTTCTTCATTTCTAATACAGGCATTTGTAGCTAGAAATTTCCCTCTTGTAGTGATATTTTAGTGCATCCCATAAGTTTTGGCAAGTTGTGCTTTCATTTCTATTCATCTTGAAATATTTTCTAATTTCCCTTATGATTTTTGACCCACGGATTATTAAGATTATGTTGTTTAATTTTCACATACTTGTGAATTTCCAAATTTCTCTATTGATTTCTAATTTAATTCCATTGTGGTACAGAAAACATATTTTATTTATTTCAATCCTTTTAAATGTATAAATATGGTCTATCATATCTATCTCAAGTGTTGCTTGTGCACTTGAGAGGAATGTGTATTTTGCTGTTGTTCAAGTCTTCTATTCCCTTGTTCCTAGTTGTTCTATCCATTACTGAAGACAATGAAGTTTCCAACTATTATTGTTGAATGGATATCTCCTCTTAAATATCTCCCAGGTACCTTAAACTCATTATGTTCAAAATTGATTTTATACTCTCTCCTTTCTCAAATCCATTTCAGTTAATGGCACTAGATGCTCACAGAAACTCAAAAATTATTCTAGATTCCTTGTTTTCCCTTATATCCTATATCCAATAGGCCACTCCTCTTTAACCCATCTATCTCTGCCCTACTTAATTTGGGTTCTTGCACCTAACACCAGGACTATTATAATCAATCTACTTATCTCCATTCTTGCTAATGTTGTTCATTCCACCTAGCACAACACTTTTTTTTTTTTTTAAGTATGGTGGTTTTATTAACCTCCTTGGGCTGTTGCAACAAATTACCACAAAAATGGTGGCTTAAACCAACAAATTCATTTACTCACAGTTCTGGAGGTCCAAAATCCATTTTACTGGGCTGAAATCCATGTGTCAGCAGGACTATGGGGAGCTTTGGGGAGCTTTGACTCTTCCAAATTCTTTTTGTGGCTTTTAGCATTTCTTAACTGTGGCTGCATCATTCCAATTTTCAAGGAATGGATTATCAACTTTATGTCCACCCTGTTCTTTACACTGTTTCCTCCCGTGTGTGTTTGAATGTTCTTCTGCCTCCTGCTTGGTTCAGATCCTGGCTCCGGAGCTCTTTAACGACATACCCTTGGGGAGATTTCTGGACCAGACATCCACAGTTACTGACCTTGGGCTCTGGCAGAGGGAGAGCAGAGTGGACTGGAGCTGTGTGAGCCGAGGCCAGGGTTGGGGGCTCTGGAGTTAGAGGCAGAAGGCAGAAACCCCGCTTTCCTGTGCTGAGTGATTCCCTCATGCTGCAGAGGACGTCTTTCTCTTGCAGACCTTTCCCATCCAGGCAGCTTTTGCCTCAATACACTCGTTCTTCAAGACTTAAGTCCAGAGTCACCCTCTCCCATGGGGAGTCTTTGCTATATGATCTCATTCTTCCACTTGAGCTCTCAGCCTCCTGTGTACACATCTGTCCCAAGATTTACCACACAATTTTACCACTATCTTCCCCTCTGGAAAGCTCAGTCTCTTATAGCAGAGTAATTGGAACGCTCTAAAGTCAGACAATATAAATTAAAATCTTGACTCTACCAATTTCTAGCTGTGTGATTGGCAAATTATTTTATTTCTCTATGTCTCAGTTTCTTTATCCATATTATGAATATAATAATAGTACTACCTCATAGGGTTAAATTAAATTAATAGATTCAAAGTACTTAAAGTAAGTGTTAATGTTAATACTATTATTCACCTGTCGTCCCCAGCACTTTAGCAAAGGACTCAGAACAGAAAGCACGAAATAAACTGAACTTAACTGCTTGTCCCTTTTTTTAGTCTTTAGTGATGCTATTCTCTTCCTTCTATATAAATACCCTTCCTACCTTCCTCCTCCTTGCTTACTTCGTGAAATCATTCTTCAAGATCCAGCTTGTGTGACCTTCCTTTGTGAAGGCAAGCCTTCCCTTCCTAACACAGGCAATCAATGAGTCCTTTGTCAACATCTCTATCTTGTATTATTAATACACTAGAGGCCCAGTGCACAAAAATTTGTGCACTTTTGGGGAAAGGGGTCCCTCAGCCCAGCCTGCGACCTCTGGCAGCCCAGGAGCCCTCAGGGGATGTCCACCTGCCTGCTTAGGCCCGCTCCCCAGGGGATTGGGCCTAAGCTGCAGTCAGACGTCCTTAGCACTGCCAAGGAGGTGGGAGAGGCTCCCACCATCGCTGCTGTGCTTGCAGCCTTCAGCCCGGCTTGTGGTTGAGCAGAGCTCCCCCTGTGGAAGCGTACTGACCACCAGGGGGCAGCTCCTGCGTTGAGCGTCTGCCCCCTGGTGGTCAGTGCACATCATAGCGACCAGTAGTTCTGCTGTTAGGGTCAATTTGCATATTACCCTTTTATTATATAGACTAGTGGCCCGGTGCACAAAAATGTGTGTGCTCATGGGGGTCCCTCAGCCCGGTCTGTGCCCTCTCACAGTCTGGGACCCCTCGGGGGATGTCCACCAGCTGGCCAGCACAAACAGGGACATAGCATCAAGTCCCCCTGCACCAGAAGACCCAGAGTCAAGTCCCCACCCACTTGCGTGTGCCCCCTGGACGCAGCATTCAGTCTCATGGAGGGGCTGACAGCCCAGACACTGCAGCGGCAGCCATGGTGGTGGCGGCAGAGCGGCGAGGCTGCATCGGCCCGCCGGAGGGGCGGGTCAGCAGTGTGGTTCTGGGGCAGGGGCTGGGGTGTGGGGAGCAGCTCCAGTAAAGTTTAGTAAACCCCAGGCTCCCAGCCTCTCCTTGAGCGGAGCCCAGGGCAGGCTGGGGGCCTGGGTCCGAACACTGCAGCTGTGGAGGTGGCGGCGGCAGAGCGACAGAGAGGTGAGGCTGCATCGGCCTGCCGGAGTGGGCAGATCATGCCTTCCTGCTCGCCCCGGTCCCATCCACACTGCCACAATCGGCCCACAGGAGTGGGTGGGTTGTGCCTCGCTGCTTGGCCCCGCGGCCCCTGGCTGGGTCCACAGGCCCGCACACTGCAGCGGCAGTGGCAGAGCAGAGAGGCTGCATCAGCCCGCCCAAGTGGTGACAGGCCTTGACACTTCAGCAGCGGGGCTGAGGGGACTGGGTGCCACCATCTTTGTGACGGAGTGATGGAGTGACGAAGTGACGGTTAATTTCCATGCTACTCTTTTATTAGATAGGATGATTCTACATTGTCCCTATCACACTGTGTGACCTTGAGTAGTAGCAATAATAACAATTACCACTTAGTAAAAGCCTGCTGGGTTCCAGGAACCTAACATGATTTCTCTCATTTAATCTTCACAGTCATCCTGCTGTGAGACAGGAAGTGTTGTCTCCATTTCATTGATGAAAAAACTGAGGCCCAGTGTGGTTAGATAGCATGTCCACAATCAGATGGCTAATAGCTAAGTGACAGACTGAGGTTCGTAGCCAGGCCTAACCTCAAAGCTCAAACACTTTCTTTTATTGCTTTCATTAGTTTTCAAGTCTGCCTCTCCACTTACACCATGAGCTCCGTGGGGGCAGGGGCCTGTGCCAGCAGCTGGCTCTCTTAGGGGAAGAAATATGTCTCCCAGAAGTCCTAAAGTCTCCTGGGGGCAGAGCATCAGCGCTCTTTCTTCTGTCTCCCTCCACTGTGCTGAGGCAGGATTCTGTGCTGGCAGAAGAGTGAAAGAATGATTGAACAGCAGATGAAAGCAGCTGACCCCCAGGACTCTCTCAGTCATGTTTGCTGCTCCAGCATCTTTGGGGGCCATGAGGAAGCCTCCCAAGAGTCTGAGCTCACTGTCCCCTGGGCGGTGATGTCAGCCTCCTGCCCTGCCAGGCCCCTGAGACCACAATCACACTGACATCACCCTTGTTTCCATGGAGCTTAGTAAGGAACTCAGACCTTGCCCATGCCCCTGCCTGAGACAAATTCTGTAATCATGATTTTAGGGGTCCTTTCCTTTGCCCAGAAGTCTCTTTCCAGGTCTCTCATCGTAACGTACCTGTCCCCCAAGATTGTAAGCTATATTCAGTGTTTTGCTCTATATAAACACTGCCTGGAACCTCTGACACACCCATATAAATCAGGAAACACAGGGAATTAAAAAAAAAAATCTCCCCAGTGATCTTGTCAGACTGGAAAAGGGAGAAGATGAGCAATCGGAAATTAGGACAACTTGTCAACCTTTCCAGGATCTGCCTGTCACAGGTCCGTTCCACTTTAAAATGGCTGGAAACGTGAAATGGCTTCAATCTTGAAGTTTTGGGTTTTAAACTTTCCAGTCTCTGCTACTTATAAAAAAGCCATCTCAAGGTGACAGGAGAAGATTTGAGTCTGGGTGATGGACACACAGTGCAATATACATATCTTGTAACATAGAAACCCACACCTGAAACCTATATATTCATGTTGACCAATGTCACCCCAATCAATTTAATAAATAAAAATATTAATTAGTCCCAGCTGGCATGGCTCAGTAGTTGAGCGTCAACCTATGAACCAGGAGGTCATGGTTTGATTTCCCATCAGGCCATATGCCTGGGTTGCAGGATCAATCCCCCAGTAGGGGGCGTGTAGGAGGCAGCCAGTCAATGATTCTCTCTCATCATTGATGTTTTTATCTCTCTCTTCCTCTCCCTTCCTCTTTGAAATAAAATATATATATATAACAAAAAAACCTTAAAGAAAAAAAAGCTGGGGACAGTGAAACAAGGAAAGACGTAGGGCAGTGGTTCTCAACCTTGGCTGCACATTAGAATCACCTGGGAATCTTTTTAAAATCCTGATTTCTGAGCCTCATCCTCTGGAAATTCTGTTTCTTTGTTACTAATGTTGTGGCCTCACCCCATAACAAAGAAACAGAATTTCCGGAGGATGAGGCCCAGAAGTCAGGATTTTAAAAAGATTCCCAGGTGATTCTAATGTGCAGCCAAGGTTGAGAATCACTGACCTAGGGCAGTGGTCGGCAAACTGAGGCTCTCGAGTCACATGCGGCTGGCTCCTCGGCCCCTTGAGTGTGGCTCTTCCTAAGCCTTAGGAGTACCCTAATTAAGTTAATAACAATGTACCTACCTATATAGTTTAAGTTCAAAAAACTTGGCTCTCAAAAGAAATTTCAATCGTTGTACTGTTGATATTTGACTCTGTTGACTAATGAGTTTGCCGACCACTGACCTAGGGTATAAGAAGCAACAGAGAGCCTGGGTGGGCTGCTTTGGCTCACTGGAAATGTTATAGGAAAGAAGTGAGCCACCCTGAGCTGCTGTCAGCTCACTGGAAAGTCAGAGAAAAGAAGGCGTTGGAGACAGGTTCAGGTGGTTAGCCCAGAACAAGCTGCTGCTGCCCATTGCTCCCCTGGTTGCAAGTCTCATGGGGACCCTTAGAGTTTAAGAGAGAAAAAGTAAAACATGCACACCTGACATCAGGAATGAGCATGCTCCAGAGAGAGCCCATGCTGGCTTCTCTGACTTGAGGGGTTTTGTCTGCTTTCCAAGACAGGGATTTCAGGGAGGTCCCAGGGAGGGTCTCAATAGAATGAATATTCATCAGCTTTTCCAGGGGTATCCTTCCAGGGGGTCATTAGTCACTGCAGCTGGTCCTAGGGTCACTAGTCTGGTTTTGCTGCTTTTCTGGGCCTGGAGCTGAAATATAACTGAGGCCTAGATGTTATCTCTAAGGTGGAAAGGTCAGGGGATCTAAACCTCATGACCAGGGATATGCTAAGGAAGGAAAGGCACCCTGGGGGTGAGGTCCAGCACCAGTTTTGCCCACTGCTAGGCCCCGGGGGCTTTCCACCTGGTGACCTTCTGCATCTGGCTGTAAACTGCTCAGCCAGTTCTTTCAGCTCTGTCTTAGTTTCCCCATTCCACCTGCCAAGGAATTTTCCTAGCTTCTTACTCTCCTGGCTCAGATTAATATTTTGTTTAATCTGTTTCTCTATATACATTATGTCTATGAATATTATTCAGCCTTAAAAATGGAATTCTGACACATGCTACAACATGGTTGAAGCTTGACTACATTATGCTAACTGAAACAAACTAGACACAAGAGGACAATAATTGCATGATTATGGGGGTACCTGCTCTCTTCCCGCGACCAGCGCTGAAAGAGAGAAGGGGGGGGGGTTCATGAATATTGATTAGAACACGACGAGGGTTAAGGAAGAATGAAAAAAAAAACAAGACTGAGACAGAAATAGAGGAAAAGCTGGGCCTGGATGTGGCATCTGCCTTCTGATAGATGAACAGAGCCCCCAACACCGGAAGTAAGTTTAATATATACTCAAAGTAACGGGAAGTTACATCACATCTGGGTGGGCCTTGAGTTCCTGGCAACATAATGGGATCCACCCCTTTAGCACCTGGGCTGGAAAGGTCAGACTGAGTGGCATCCTTGACTCTCGGTTAGGACCGCCTCCAGGGTGTGGCTCTACCTGTGCCCTGGGTTCAGTTGACAATATTTTTAAGAACGCCCCGTTGTGCTTGCCAGTGGCCCCCCACACATGATCCTATTTCTATGAAGTCCCTAGACTAGGCAAATTCATAGAGACAGAAATTAAACAGTGGTTGCAGGGGCTTGGGGTACAAGGGAAATGATGAGCTATGGTTTAATAGATGCAAAGTTCAGGTTTGGGAAGATGGAAAAGTTCTGGAGCTGGATGGTGGCCATGGTTGCACAATAATATGAATGAGCTTCACGCCACTGAATGCTACAGGTTAAAATGGTCAAGTTTGTGTTATGTATATTTTGCCACAATTATAACAAATATTTTAAGTGGAGTAACATAATAAAGCCTGCACAGGTCATTTCTAGATTGATGGTTAGAGGTCTCAATGAGGAAGTGACATTGAAGCTGGGCTCTGAAAGATAAGAAGCCAGCCATGTAAAGATGGTGGGTGAGGGACAAGCTATACAGGCAAAAGGTACAGATAGTGCAAAGGCCTAACACAGAACACATTAGGACAGTGGTTCTCAACCTGTGGGTTGTGACCCCTTTGGGGGTTGAACGACCCTTTCACAAGGTATACCTAGACCATCGGAAAACACATATATAATTACATATTGTTTTTGTAATTAATCACTATGCTTTAATTATGTTCAATTTGTAACAATGAAAATACATCTTGCATATCAGATATTTACACGACAAATCATAACAGTAGCAAAATTACAGTTATGAAGCAACGAAAATAATTTTATGGTTGGGGGTCACCACAACGTGATGAACTGTATTAAAGGGTCACGGCATTAGGAAGGTTGAGAACCACTGCATTAGGAGGTTCCAGAAGCCTATGGAAGGCTGATGTGGTGGGAGCATAGAGAAGAAAGGAGGGAGAGCATCTGGAAAGGCAGGTGAAGAGGTCAACATCATACCCATAGACAACTCTGTAACGAGTTTTTTAATAAAGGGAAACAGAAATGGGACAGATGTCAAAAATGTCTGTGGGGAGATTTCCCCCCCCCCGCCCCCCAAGATGGGAATGATCTAGTAGAGAAGGAGAGAGGCAATGTTATAAGACTAAAGACTTTGAGTAAAGAGAAGAAATAGGCCAGCACGGCTGGTGTGGCTCAGGGGTTGAGTGTCAACCTATGAACCATGAGGTCATAGTTCAATTCCTGGTCAGGGCCCATGCCCAGGTTGCAGGCTCAATCCCCAGTGTGGGGCATGAAAGAGGCAGCCGATCGGTGATTCTCTTTCATCATTGATGTATCTATCTTTCCCTCTCCCTTCCTCCCTGAAATCAATAAAAACATATTTTTTAAAAGAGAGAGAGAAGGAATGAGATCCAGACCACTAGTGGAGTTTTTGGTGAACACTGATGCCAACATAATGCCTTGTTCCTATACTTAACAATACTGGGACTGGGTATACTTTCTTGTCCTTGTATTAAACAATCTTGAAATCAAGTAAAAGTAACTTAGCTGATTGCTCCAGGAAATACTTGTTCTTGGGAGGTAAGGCTGAACCAACTAAAATGACTTGTTCATCAAGACTCCTTCAAGTACAGCTGGCGTAGCTCAGTGGTTGAGCGTTGACCTATGAACCAGGAGGTCTCGGTTCGATTCCCGGTAAGGACATATGCTCAGGTTGCAGGCTCGATCCCCAGTCTGGGGCGTGCGGCAGGCGATCAGTGATTCTTTCTCATCACTGATGTTTCTATCTCTCTCTCTCTCTCTCCCTCTCTTAAATCAATAATAAAAAAAAATGTTTTTAAAGTCTCCTTCAAGACATTCCCTTCACTAAAGGCCCCTTCATGCCCACCATTCCAAAGCTGTTACATACTCTGTTCAGTCCTCACCAGTTCTCCTCCTTGCAAGACCCACTTTAAGGTCACCCAACCTGGGCCCTAAAACTCTGTAAATATCCTGTCCTTACTTCCCTACTAAGATTCAGCAAGTGCTATTCTCTTTTATTACAGTGAATCTAACAAAGTAAGCTTAACTTGACAAACAGGTTATTTCCAGTTGGTGTTTTGGGGAGTCAACAGTTAACACTGGATTTGATGGGGGCAAGATATTCATCCATTATAATAGGAAGTAGGGTATAGATGCAAGTGTTTTGAGGTTTAGGCTGTGGAGAGGTGATGGAGCCTTCTTCCTAAAATATAAAAATTATACCACAACTACCACATGTTGGTTTCCTGTTACTACTGTAACAAATTGCCACAAGCTTAGTGGCTTGAAACAGCACATATGTATCATCTCACAATTCTGTATGTCAGAAGTCTGAAAGGGGTCTCACTGGGCTAAAATGACGTGTCAGCCCTAGCCAGTTTTGCTCAGTGGATAGAGCATCGGCCAGGGGACTGAAGGGTCCCAGGTTCGATTCCAGTCAAGGGCACATGCCTGGGTTGCGGACTCAATCCCCAGTAGGGGGTGTGCAGGAGGCAGCCAATCAATGATTCTCTCTCATCATTGATGTTTTTATCTCCCTCTCCCTCTCCCTTCCTCTCTGAAATCAATAAAAATATATTTTTAAAAAATAAAAATAAATAAAATGATGTGTCAGCAGTGCTGCATTCCTTCTGGTGGATCTAGGGGAGAATCTATTTCCTCCTCTCCAGCTTCTGCAGGCTGACTGCGTTCCTCACCTGGGGCCCCCTCCATATTCAAAGCCACCAATTAGATCACTCCGACCTCTGCTTTTGTCATTACATCTCTGACTCTGACACTCCTGCATTCCCCTTTTGCTTATAAGGACCTTTTCAAGTCACCTTACATTGGGCCCACCTAGAACATTCTCCCATATCAAGATCCCTAATCACATCTGCAAAGTCCATATTGTCATGTTAGGTAACATGGTCACATAGGGATTAGGACAGTGATGGCAAACCTATGACAGGCATGTCAGAGGTGACACACGAACTCATTTTTTTGGTTGATTTTTCTTTGTTAAATGGCATTTAAATATATAAAATAAATATCAAAAATATAAGTCTTTGTTTTACTTTGGTTGCAAATATCAAAAAATTTCTATATGTGACACGGCACCAGAGTTAAGTTAGGGTTTTTCAAAATGCTGACACGCCGAGCTCAAAAGGTTCGCCATCACTGGATTAGGACATGGACCTTGTTAGGCGCCACTCTTCTGCCTACCGCATACTATTATAAACCTGTGATATTGTACTTTATAATAATTATATGTTTTGGTCTTTGTCTATGGTTCCTGGTTCACAGTTCCCAGAACCCTTGGAATTTCTTATGGGATTAGAGCAATGGGATCATTTTTTGATATACTCTTGGACCTTTGTCCTTAGTTCCTGAGCCATAAAGGTGAAACAGATGTCTTGTTATAATAACAAGCTCTTTCAACTGCACCTGAATTATATTAAAAAGGTGACTTTTGGAAAGCGTCTAGGCAAGCTAAGGATGAGAGCTGGTTGTCAAGGGGACCTACCATGTGTAGAGGGTTGGAGCTTTCAGCTGCACCCTCCAACCTACAGGGAGGGATGAGGTGCTAGAAGTTGAGTTCAGTCATCAATGATCAATGATTTAGTCAATCATACCTAGTAATGAAGCCTCCATACAATCCCTGAACTATGGGGTTTGGAGAGCTAAACTAAAATGTATCTATGTGCCAGAAGGGTGGTGTACCCCAAACTCCCCTGGGATGGAAGCTCCTATGTTAGAACCCTTATGATCAACCCCTTTATATCTCTTCATCTGGCTGTTCATATGTATCATTTACTGTTCTTTTTTTTCATGCTGATAAGAGTATTTCTTTTTTTAATATGTTTTTATTTATTTCAGAGAGGGAGAGGGAGAGAGAGATAGAAACATCAATGAGAGAGAATCATTGATCGGCTGCCTCTTGCACGCCCCCTAATGGGGATCAAACCTGCAACCCAGGCATGTGCCCTTGACCTGAATCAAACCTGACCCTTCAGTCCATAGGCCAATGCTCTATCCACTGAGCTAAACCAGCCAGGGCAGTGCCAATATTTTTAATCTAGCAATTGCACTTCTAGGAATTTACTCTACAGGTGTTCTCACATGTGTAAATAGCATATCCTACTAGGACATTTCTACTAACTAAGCTCCAGACTTTATTCAGATTTCACTGGGTTTTTCCATTCATGTCCTTTATCTACTTCAGAATCCAATCTAGAATACCACACTGCATTTAGCCATCATATCTCTTAGTCTCCTCCCATCTGTGACAGTTTTTCAAGCTTCCCTCGTTATCACGACCTTGGTGATTTTGAGGAACAATATTGGTCAGATATTTTATTAGATCTCACTCAATCTGACGTTGGCAGATGTTCTTCCCATGACTGGACTGGAATTATGAATTTCTAGAAAAGAATACCGCAGAGGTGAAATGGCTTCTTTTTTTAAAAAATATATATTTTATTGATTTTTTACAGAGAGGAAGGGAGAGAGATAGAGAGTTAAAAACATCGATGAGAGAGAAACATCGGTCAGCCGCCTCCTGCACACCTCCCACTGGGGATGTGCCTGCAACCAAGGTACATGCCCTTGACCAGAATCGAACCTGGGACCTTTCGGTCTGCAGGCCGATGCTCTATCCACTGAGCCAAACCGGTCACGGCGAAATGGCTTCTCATTGCATCACAGCAGGGGGCACATAAATCCACTGAGCATCACTGGCGATGTTCACCCAGATCTCATGGGTAAGGCAGTGTTTGCCAGGTTTCTGCACTGAAATGGTACTATGTTTCCCTTTCCAAACTCTTTGGAATCCAGACACTAAGTCAAGTCCACCTTCATGTGTGGAAGGGGGGCTAAGCTCCGCCTTTTAGAAGAGGAAATATCTGCATATGTTCAATGAAACTCTTAGGAAAGGAAGATCACCCCCCGCCCCCCAATCCTCCACCCTGCCACCCATTTACTCATTTATTCAAACATATAGTTTTGTCACTATGGACACATGTACATTTATTTTATGTTTCAGGTAGTAATCTAATACTACATTATTTTATTGTTCAAATTGTCTCAGCTTTGACCACAGGGAGCTCCTTCAGGTTGGTTCCTGTGCCCTTTTGATATATTCCCATCCTGTTGTTTTTTTGATTCTGTTGCCTGGAGGCTAGCCACTAGTCTTCCTCTCCTTCTTCAGTGGATCTGGCCTTCACTGGGGCTGGGCTGGACCGTCTCTTTGTGGAGGGCTAAAGTCAGAAAACATTGCACTCTCCCTAGCCGGTTTGGCTCAGTGGATAGAACGTTAGCCTCAGACTGCCGGGACCCAGCTTTGATTATGGTCAAGGGCACATACCTGGGTTGCAGGCTCAATCCCTGGCCCTGGTCGGGGTGCATGTGGGAGGCAACTAATAGATGCATCTCTCTCGCATTGATGTTTGGCTCTATCTGTTCCCCTCCTTTCCACTCTTTCTAAAAATAAATGCAAAAATATATTCTGGTGAGGATAACAATCAATCAATCAATCAATAAACAAACAAACAAACAAACAAACAAATAAATAAATATAAAAGCAGTGTTTCTAAATCCACTTTGTGTAATTAAAAAACATTGCATCTCAGTTGTGTCTGTCCCTAAGACAATTAAGAGGCTCTGCATGAAAGCCCAGGGGTCTTGCTCCCAAACCTCCCTCCAACTGTGGTGCACTGGGACCCCGGGACTTGGAGGTGGGGGCCTACATCTGTCACATGACCACTGTCGCCATGGCACTCCAGCACAGCTTCTCCAGGGACCAGGACACAGGGAGCTGGTCTATAGGGGAACAGCTGGCCAGCTTTTCTCCAGGGTTCTCAGAGAGAGCCTGGCTAGATAAAGTCATAGATTTGTTGAGCTAGACCCACACCTTGAGATCTCACATCATCTATTGTACAGAAGTCCCCCCTTATCCATGGAGGATACGTTCCAAAACCCCCAGGGGTTGTCTGAAACTGTGGATAGTACCAAACTCTATATATACTAGGTTTTTTCCTATGCATACATACTTCCAATAAAATTTAATTTATAAATTAGGCATATTAAGAAATTAACAATAGTAACTAATAAAATGAAATGATTATAACAATATGTTATAATAAAGGTTATATGAATGTGGTCTCTGTGTGTGTGTGTGTGTGTGTGTGTGTGTGTGTGTGTGTCAAAATATCTTATTTTAATGTGAGGGATGAAGAAAACTTTCCTCTGCCCTTCTAGGTTCTTTTGGCTGGTCTAATACTCAAATAGACATGAAACAGATTAACACAAGAGAATACGACCACATTTAATTACATATGCACATATGAAAATCCCACATACATGAGAGAATCCGAGTAAGATAAAATGGTATCTATATGACATTCTGAGCCAAGGATACGGTATGGAGCCTGGGGCTTCAGAGGGGAGGAAGATCCGTCCCAGGGTAAAAAGAACAGATATTCAGTAATTAGAAGTTTGTCCTGCCCTATGGATAGGTCATAAAATGTTATTTCAGATGATAACGCTTATTATGGGCAAGTTTCTCGTGAGCCTTCGGGGTCTCAATTGCATTCAGCTCAAACTAATTCACATGCCAAAGGGGCACATCTCGGGAGGCCTGTCCTGAACCCCTTCAGTACTAACGTACAGTGTGGATACACAGGACAAAGGGATGATTCACATCCCAGGAGGACAGAGAGATTTCATCATACTCAGAACAATGCACAATTTAAAACTCATGAATTGTTTATTTCTGGAATTTTCCACTTAATATTTTTGACTACTTTTGACCATGGGAAACCAAGGAAAGCAAAATCACAAATAAAGGGGGAATGTTGTATGTTTATCTTCTTACCCAAAGCCACCCAGTTCCACAGTTCTCCCTCTGAGATGACTGGCAGAGAAAACTTTTCCCCCGAGGAGTGGAAGAGGAAGAACAGGGCTGTGGTATCTTTTGGTATTTATGCAACTAGCCAAGCACCAAGTGAATGGGGAAGGTGGAGTAAAATGGAGTAAATGTTGGTGTGAGTGTGTACAGAAGGGTGAGCATGTTTCAGAGGAACATTAACTTATCTTTGTATGACAAACCCACCTTTCATTCCTCTCCCCCAAATTCTACCCAGGTCTTCTCTCCATCTCCACTGCCACCACCCTCGTGCCACCAACATCTCTCACTTAGGCCATAACATGCTTAACCTTACACTCCAAATCATTTTACAGACAGATTATCTTTTAAAACACAAATCAGATTATCCCACTAATCTGTTTTAAACCCTTGAATTGCTCTCCATTGCTATCATGATAAAGACCAAGAATTTTAACCCTACAGATCCCTTACCTTACTTTGCACCACTCCTTCCTCACTGTCCAAGTTCCAGCCACCTCAGCTGCACCTCATGCAGGCTCCTTACCTTGGGGTACTCCTCCTTCCACTGCAACCCCATTTAAAAAAAAATATGTATTTATTGATTTCAGAGAGGAAAGGAGTGAAAGAGAGAGCTAGAAACACCAATGATGAGAGAGAATCATTGATCAGTTGCCGCCTGCATGCTCCACACTGGGGATCGAGCCCAAAACCCGGGCATGTGCCCTGACCGGGAATTGAACCGTGACCTCCTGGTTCATAGGTTGATGCTCAACCACTGAGCCATGCCTGCCAGGCACAACCCCATTTCTTGACTCCTATTCTCCTTCGTTGTTCAGACCTACTAAGCCTTAACTAAGGGGTCTGTTAGATGACTGTAAGACTTTGGAGTCATTTCTCTCAAATGCCAAAAACAGAGGGGAAAAAACCCTCTGAGGCTTGTGAGAGGCTGGGACAACTGGCTATTGGGAGATGATAGTGGTAGGAGGGGCTGCCACAGGGGTGGCTCCCAACCTTCACAGTGGGGTCTCCAGCTGCCGAGGCAGATCACCCCCACTCTACCTGGGCAGATCCTTGCGGAGCACGAAGGGGCGTGGACTTCATGTCAGCGAAAAAGCTTCAGATTCTGCTGCCACCTTATGGCGGGCATACCACAACACAGTGTTCCAGACTCTGGTTCCTGATTCAGGTCAAATCTAGGGCCAAAAAGAACAAGGGAGGCATACATGTTAATTTTTTTAAAATATATTTTTATTGATTTTTTTACAGAGAGGAAGGGAGAGGGATGAGCTAGAAAGGAATCGAACCTGGGACCCTTCAGCCCGCAGGCCGACACTCCATCCACTGAGCCAAACCAATTAGGGCACATGTTAATTGTTATATGCATACAATAATTGGAAAATGTACTTTCATTATAAAATAATTATAATACTTCTCATAGCATAATGATAAGACCAGTATCTTGTGAGCCATACACACCTCATTTGGCTCAGCATTGGGCTAGCTGTGTGATGCAGGGCAAGTCACTTTAACCCCTCTGTGAGCCCCAGCTCTCGCATGGAAATAATAATAGTATGTACCTCCACACAATGAGAGGTTAACTGTGTTAATAATCAGCATTGGGCTAGCTGTGTGATGCAGGGCAAGTCACTGTAACCCTCTGTGAGCCCCAGCTCTCGAATGGGAATAATAATAGTACGTACCTCCACACACTGAGAGGTTAACTCTGTTAACTCTGTTAATAAAGATTGTTGGGCACTGAGTCCCTGGTATATGGTGCTCAGTTATTACAGATGAATGATAAAGGTGGACAAGGAAATCAAGGTAGTTCTTTTCTGGATGTTTTCTTCTTTTAAAAAAAATTTGGGTGCACAATTTGAGTGAGTCAAAATCCTTGGTTTATAAAGCATGCTCATCCCTGATTGTGCTACACATAAAAAAATGTACTTATGTGTTGGGATTGGGTGCTTAGAGACTATCTGATTCAAGAGTTCAGAATAATTCTAGGACTGAAAGGAAACACCTACCCACACTTAAAGCGTGCACACATGGATAAGTTCTTCCCGATTGGTCATAGTAACTCATATTATCCTGCTGTCATCTTTAAGGAAGACTGTTCCCTATCTCATCTGGGCTATGTAGTGTGGGAACTTCAGGATTTTAAAGGTTACTTTAGATGTTGTGGGAGTAAGTTCTAATCTACAAGGAAAGGTGTCTTGTGACTTTCTTTATAGGGACACAGTGGCCAAATTGGAGGGAGCAAAGAGCCCTCTGCTGGGACAGATGACTGAGTGCTTTCTGAAGGACAAGATAAATGCATATTTCTCATTTTCTCCTAGTGTAATTTCTAGTTTCAAAAAAAAATAACTAACTCTGTTCTTTTTTTCTAATTAATTTATTTCCATAGTTATTTGCCAGGTGGGCTCTTTACTCCTGATAAAGGACTTTTTGTTTTCCTAAAATTCTAAAATATTCAGTTGAGCAATTCTCTCTCTCAGGGAACAAAAGCACTTAAAAGCTATGATTTTATATGTGAAAACACAGCTTAGTCCATATATCTTAGACTTAATATGTTGTTTTCTTACTTATTTTTTAAAGAATCAAGAAATCTTGATTTCTCTGTGACTCTACTGCTATTTAAAATTATCCCCTCCCCCCTCTCTTTTTATGACTTCCAAGTGGCTGTGCTTTCCTGTTTGTGTTCATATATTTATTGGTTACAGCGTGGCTATAGAATATAGCCTATACAATTTCTGCTTTTTGGAAGTTAAGGTTTCTTATATGCAATAAATTTTTATGAATATTTGTAGCTGGCAAGCATTTCACAGGCTGCAGATCCAGGTTTGGTAAAACAAAATATAATTGTTTCTGTTACAAATTTTTCCCTCTACTTTGAGTATCCATTACTCCTAATGACTATTAAAAATAAAACCCATCCAAAGGACCTAAATAGACACCTTTTAAAAGAGGACATTCAGAAAGCCAAGAGACATATGAAAACATGCTCAAAGTCGCTAATCATCCGAGAGATGCAAATCAAAACAACAATGAGGTACCATTTCACACCTGTCAGAATGGCTATCATCAACAAATCAACAAACGACAAGTGCTGGAGAGGATGTGGAGAAAAAGGAACACTTGTGCACTGCTGGTGGGAATGCAGACTGGTGCAGCCACTATGGAAGACAGTATGGAGTTTCCTCAAAAAACAAAACATGGAACTCCCATTTGACCCTGTGATCCCACTTCTAGGAATATATCCCAAGAAACCAAAAACACCAATCAGAAAGGATATATGCACCCATATGTTCATAGCAGCACAATTCACCATAGCTAAGATCTGGAAACAGCCTAAGTGCCCATCAGTAGATGAATGGATTAGAAAACTGTGGTACATCTACACGATGGAATACTATGCTGCTGTAAAAAAGAAGGAACTCTTACCATTTGCAACAGCATGGATGGAACTGGAGAGCATTATGCTAAGTGAAATAAGCCAGTCAATGAAGGAAAAATACCACATGATCTCACACATTCATGGATAATAGAGACCATTATAAACTTTTGAACAATAATAGATACAGAGGCAGAGCTGCCTCAAACAGATTGTCAAACTGCAGCGGGAAGGCCAGGGAGGGTTGGGGGGCAGGAGGGAGGGGGGTAAGAGATCAACCGAAGGACTTGTATGCATGCATATAAACATAACCAATGGAC
>NW_005359516.1:578621-594441 GCF_000412655.1 Myotis brandtii | reverse complement strand
TAAGAGATCAACCAAAGGACTTGTATGCATGCATATAAGCATAACCAATGGACATAAGACACTGGGGGGGCGGGGTAAGGGAGGCCAGGGGATTGTCAAGTGTGGGGGAAAAAAAGGAGAAACATGTAATACTCTTTGTAATAATTTAAGCAATAAAAATATATATTAAAAAAAAAAATAACTAACTCTGTTCTTTTTTTCTAATTAATTTATTTCCATAGTTATTTGCCAGGTGGGCTCTTTACTCCTGATAAAGGACTTTTTGTTTTCCTAAAATTCTAAAATATTCAGTTGAGCAATTCTCTCTCTCAGGGAACAAAAGCACTTAAAAGCTATGATTTTATATGTGAAAACACAGCTTAGCCCATATATCTTACTGTTGTTTTCTTACTTATTCTTTAAAGAATCAAGAAATCTTGATTTCTCTGTGACTCTACTGCTATTTAAAATTATCCCCTCCCCCCTCTCTTTTTATGACTTCCAAGTGGCTGTGCTTTCCTGTTTGTGTTCATATATTTATTGGTTACAGCGTGGCTATAGAATATAGCCTATACAATTTCTGCTTTTTGGAAGTTAAGGTTTCTTATATGCAATAAATTTTTATGAATATTTGTAGCTGGCAAGCATTTCACAGGCTGCAGATCCAGGTTTGGTAAAACAAAATATAATTGTTTCTGTTACAAATTTTTTCCTCTACTTTGGGTATCCATTACTCCTAATGACTATTAAAAATAAAACCCATCAACTATACACAAATATTAGCGAATTCCATGTAAACTCAGCAATTTTTGGATTTTCAGGATTTTCCCAGGCAATTATGGTTCCCCTTTCCCACCTTCTCCCTGGAGGTTGCATCTAAGTCAGGGGGAACTTCTGTAGCTTATAGGAGGGTCATCTAAATGTTCTGTGGTCACCACCTGCCCATTGGGCATCCCTTGAAACGTACATCTTCTTCCCCTCCCAGGCCTGTCACCGGCACAGATTATGCGGTCTTTCCCCCCCACACTGGCCAGTTTGGGTACAAGTACAACTGGCCCAGACCTCAAGGTCACTTCCACTCTGCCAGCCCTCTCCCAGCCACCTTCGTGAAACCTTTGCATACTCTGGTGCCCTAGTCCTTTGACAATCTTGATATCTATAGGCTGCTGTGGGCTGACTTCTGCAAGCATTGCTACCTCCCCATCCTCCACTTCTCAATTTCACTGACCGGTGGGAATGTGGAGGGTCCATACCCGCTTCCGGGGAGTTTCACCCGGGGGGTGGGGGGAGGAGCAGAGAGCAGGGCCCCTTCTCAAGAGACCCACACAGCATCTGATACTGGAACTTCCCGGACACGTCTATGCTGAGGCTGCGGGATCTGGATCCACGAGGTCTCGGCTGCTCTTGGGCACCACCTGGTGGTGGTTTGACAGCCCGGGGTAAATCCGGTTTGGGATGGTGGTGCTGTGCAAGTGATCCGCCACCTGGTGAGACTCCCAAAAAGAGCTACAGTCTCCCAGGACACGCCCGGTTAGATGGCGGTGCTCTGTGGGGTGGCTGGGGATACTGGCTACGGAGAATGCCGAGAGCACCACCTCCCACTTCCCGGTTCCAAAATAAGGTGGCCTGCGCTTCCACCGCCAGACCACTCCCATCCCCACCCACCAACAAAGATAACAACTCTAATCCCCACCTCAGCCCTTAGAAATAGAAACAGTCCCCACATTGGAATGCACCAAGTGGTACGGGCGTGTTACTGTTGGGTTTTACTCTTTATTTTTCCACTTGTGCTCTGAGCACTTGAAAGGTGGTAACAGCCCCTCTGACAAGTGGGGATCCAGGATGCTGAGTGCTGGGAACCCAGCAGCGGCGGGGGAGTGAGATCCCACCCCCCAGCCAGTCCACCCAGCCAACCGGGACATGGAGCCCAAGCTAACGGAGGAGGTGGGAGGGAGAGAGAAGGAGGTCCGATCAGACAGGAGCTCAGGCATTCAGAGCAGGGAATAGGAAACGTGGCTGGAGGGGTGTCCTGAGTCACAGAGGCTAGTATTCTCATCAGGAATTGCCCATGAGAATATAGGCACACTTAATTTTTTAATTTTTAATTTTACAGCCCCTCTGACAAGTGGGGATCCAGGATGCTGAGTGCTGGGAACCCAGCAGCAGCGGGGGAGTGAGATCCCACCCCCCAGCCAGTCCACCCAGCCAACCTGGACGTGGAGCCCAAGCTAACGGAGGAGGTGGGAGGGAGAGAGAAGGAGGTCCGATCAGACAGGAGCTCAGGCATTCAGAGCAGCGAATAGGAAACGTGGCTGGAGGGGTGTCCTGAGTCAAGGTGGCTAGTATTCTCATCGGGAATTGCCCATGAGAATATAGGCAACACTTAATTTTTTTTTCCTTAAGTTGTTTTGCTGGCATTAAATTTGCTAGCCTCCTTTATGCGCACATTTTAAAACAACATACCATATTGTGGGAGAATATGGAAATTTGGGGAAAGCATATTTTCTCTACCCATCTATCTTCTGTACAGAGATTACTGTTATTTGTGTATATACACCCGTTTCCTAGGGCTGCTGTAACAAATCACCACAAACCGGGTGGCTTAAAACAACAGATATTCATTCTCTCACAGTGATGGTGGCAAGAATCTACAGTCAAGGTGTGAGCAGGGCTGCACTCGCTCCAAAGGCTTCAGGAGAGCACCCTTCCTGCCTCTTACAGCTGCTGGTGGCCCCAGACAGTCCTCGGCTTGTGGCTGCATTACTCTAAGCTCTGACTTCATATGGCCATGGCTTTCTCTGTGTCTGTGCCTTCTCTTCTGTCCTTTGTAAGGTTATCAGATTTAGGGCACACGAGGATAATCTAGGCTGATCTCATCTCAAGATCACTCATTTAATTACAAGTATATCTACAAAGACCCTTTTGCCAAATAAGGTCATATTCATAGGTCCAGGTGTTAGGATGTAAAACACACACACACACACACCATGGAGGGAGGGAGAGGGAAGGAAGGGAACAGAAGAAGAGAGAGGGAGAGGGAGAAAGCACTCACACCCATAACTTCTTGGTACTGTAATAAATGCTATAGTGAATATTCTAGCAAGAATCTAAAGGTATGTAATGGGCATTTTATTGTTTTTGTTACCCCACATCCATGGTCCTTTCTGCTGATGACACTATCCTAACTATTCTTGGGGAACTAACCTTTCCTTATTGGATACTCTTTGGTGAAACCATTGATGAAGACGAACTGAACTTTTCTAGATTCAAAAATAGACATGAAACCCGACCTAAGCTAATTTTATGCTCACTCCATGGCAACTACATTTTAACCAAAATTATAAGACTGAAAACAGCAGTAGCTGATTCATCTAGGAGCTGATTCATCTAAGAGCTGATTCATTTAGTAGCTGATTCATCTAGTATATGAATCTCTGCTTTCTGTTACCTGATTCAGCAAGCAACCAACCCTAGAGCCACTTAAAGTTCCTAACCATTTTGGACCTGATTTTTCATCTTTCTCTTTCAGTGCTGTGAGCTGAGCCAAAAACTTATTTTTTTGTTGTTTTGTTTTGTCTGAGTTGATTTGTGTTTTTTTTGCAAACAAAGATCTTTAACTCCCACAAGGCAAATAATTGATTCACTTATTTTTTTCTTGTTTTCTATTAAAATATAAAGGGTGTCCCCGAAAAAAGTATACACACTTTAACTTGAACTTTTTTAGCTCAATTGTGGAAATAAAATGTATTTTATTTTGTTAATCCTCACCCAAGGATCCTTTTTTCTATTAATTTTTAGAGAAAGTGAAAGGAAGGGGGAAAGACAGAGACAGAGAAAAACAGTGATGTGAGAGAGACACATCGACTGGTTGCCTCCTCCATGTGCCCGACCAGGGCTGGGAATCGAACCTGCAACCCAGGTAAGTACCCTTGACTGGGAATCCAATCTGCAACCCTTCAGTGCACAAGCCAACGCTCTAACCATTAAGCACACCAGGCAGAGCTCAAGTGAATTTTTGAAAAAAATCATTTTATTGCTATTTTTTCATTTTGTTACTTTGCATTAAGAGAATTTAGTGAATTTATAGAGATCTTTCTGTACATGATGAATTTCTATAAATGTTTTTTGGATAATAAAAGAATAGGTATTCTCTATTTGTGGACAGAAAAATTCTGTGTGCCTATACATACACTATATACATTAAGCCAAACTTGTAACTGTGTTGTTCAAATCTCTTACTATTACCCTGATACCATAGCCAGACAAAGAGTCTACAAGAAAAGAAAACTACAGATCGATACTAGCAATCTGAATTCATTAAAAAGGATTATAACCACTACCAAGTGGGATTTACCTCAGAAATGAAAGGTTGATTCAACATATGAAAATTAATAAATGTACACATGACATTAATAGAATGAAGGGGAAACCCAGATGACCATTTCAACTGATGCAGAAAAAATTATTTGACAAAATCCAACACTCTTTCATGAGAAAAACACTCAACAAAATAGGAATGGAAGGAGATATACAAAAGGACACATACAAAAAGCCATAGCTAACATCCTCCTGAATGGTAAAAGACTAAAAGTGTTTTCCCTAACATCAGGAGAAAGAAAAGGATGCCTGTTTTCAACATTGCACTGGAAATTCTAGCTGGAGAAATTAGGCAAGAAAATGAAATAAAGGACATCTAAATTTAAAAGGAAGACGTAGATTTACATCTATACACAGATGGCATAAGTTTATCTATAGAAAAACTGAAAAATACACACACACAAACACACACAAATGTTAGATCTAATGAACAAACTCAGTGAAGTTGAAGGATGCAAAATTAACACATAAAATCCAGTTACATTTCTATATACTAGCAATAAATAATCCAAAAAGGAAATTAAGAAAACAATTTCATTTAAAATAGTCTCAAAAAAAAAATTTAGAAATGAAGTTGCCCTAGCTGGTTTGGCTCAGTGGATAGAGTGTCAGCCTGCGGACTGAAGAGCCCCAGGTTTGATTCCAGTCTAGAGCACATATGTCAGTTGCGGGCTGCAGGCCCTGGTCAGGGGCATTTGGGAAGCCACCAATCAATGTGTCTCTCTCACATCTGTATTTCTCTCTGTCTCTCCCTCTCCCTTTCATTCTCTCTAAAAATCAATGGAAAAAATATCCTCAGGTGAGGATTAAAAAAAGAAAAAAAGAAATGAAGTTAACTAAGTAGGCGCAAGATTTAAATAGTGAAAACTACAAAACATCATCAAAAAAAAAATTAAAGAACTAAATAAATGGAAAAACAACCCATGTTCATGGGTTGGAAAACTGATATACAGATTCAGTATAATTCCTATAAAAATCTCAATGTCATTTTTTGGTCACTTGTTTTTTTTCTTTTCAAAAGTAGAAAAGTGCATCCTAAAATTCATTTGGAATTTCAAAGGACCCTGAATAGCCAAATCAATTTTGAAAAATAAGAATAAAATTGGACTCACAAAAGTTATTACAAAGCTACAGCCCTCAAAACAGTGGTATTGGCATAAGGATAGACATATAGTCTAATGTAATACAATTGAAAGCAAGAAATAAATCCTCACATCTATGGTCAATTGATTTTTGACAAGGGTGCCAAAGCCATTCAAAGGAGAAAAAGTTAGTCTCTTCAACAAAGTATTTTGGAAAAACAGGATATGTACAGGCAAAAAAAAAAAAAAGAAAAGAAAAGAAAAGAAAAGGAAAAGAAAAATTGGATTTTACCTCACACCATATACAAAATTAAGTCAAAATGGGTCAAAAGCTTAAATTTTAAGAGCTAAAACTATAAAACTCTCACAGTTGTGCAACCATAACCACAAACCACAATCCAATTTCAGAACACTTCTGTTGCCCTCAAAAATTCCCTCAAGCTGACTTGCAGCTAATTCTTGCTTCCACCCTCTGTCTTAAACTTTGATTTGCTTTCTGCCTCTATTGTTGTGCTTTTTGTAGAAATTTTATGTAAATGGAATCATACAGTTATTTGTGCCTGGCTTCTTTCATGAGTTTCACCTATTTGTAGCTGGTATTAGGACTTCGTTTCTTTTTACTGTTTAGTGGTATTCCATTGTATATGCCACATTTGTTTATCCATTCAGCAATTTGATGGACATTCAAATTGCTTACATTTTGGGATTGTTGTGAATAATGCTACTGTTAACATTTGCATAGAAGTCATGTTTTTGTTTCTCTTGGGTACATACCTAGGAGTGGAATTAATAACTACCTAGATTTTACTATTAACAATTTACTGCCCTGGCTGGGTAGCTCAGTTAGTTAGTTAGAGTGTCATCCCAAAATGCCAAGGTTTTAGGTTTGATTCCTGGTCAGGGCACATACAAAAATCAACTAATAAATAAGTGGAACAACAATTCAATGTCTCTCTCTCTCTCTCTCTCTCTCTCTCTCTCTCCCTCCCTCCCTCCCTCCCTCCTCCTTCTTTCCCTATCTCCCTCCTTCCCTTTCTCTCTCTCTCTCTCAACCTATAACTAAAAAATTTTTCAAAAACAATTTACTATAATCACTTTATCACATATATAATAAAGTATATGTATCCACTTAGTCATCCCTCTATTCTTCCATTGATCCATTTAATTTTTAAAAAAATATATTTTATTGATTTTTTACAGCGAGGAAGGGAGAGGGATAGAAAGTTAGAAACATCGATGAGAGAGGAACATCGATCAGCTGCCTCCTGTACACCCCCCACTGGGGATATGGCCGCAACCAAGGTACATGCCCTTGACTGGAATCGAACCTGGGACCCTTCAGTCCGCAGGCCGACGCTCTATCCACTGAGCCAAACCGGTCAGGGCGATCCATTTAATTTTTTTTAAATATGCTTTTATTGATTTCAGAGAGATGAAGGGAGAGGGAGAGAGAGATAGAAACATCAATGATGAGAATCATTGATTGGCTGCCTCCTGCACACTCCCCACCAGGGATGGAACCCGCAACCCAGGCAGGCATGTGCCCTAACCGAGAATCAAACCATGACCTCCTGGTTCATGAGCCGATGCTCAACCACTGAGCCACACTAGCTGGGCTCCCTTTAATTTTTTGGATGCATTTTAAAGTAAATTACAGGCATGAAGACATATCTACCTAAATTCAAGTAATTTTTTAAAGAAAAGAAAATAATGAGTGGATCATTATTTTTTTAGAATAGTTTTAGATTTACAGAAAACTTATGAAGATATACCTACATCTAGCTTTCTCTATTATTATTTTACATTAGTGTAGAATGTTTGTTCACAATTACTGAACCAATATTGATATTAGCCAAAGTCAACACTTTATTCAAATATTAGTTTTTACTGAATATTCTTTTCCTGCTCAAGGATACTGTACTACATTTAGTCACCGTTTCTCCTTAGTGTCCTTTTGACAATGACCGTTACTCGGGCTTTCTTTGTTTTTTTATAACCTTGACATGTTTGAGGAGTACTGGCCATGTATTTTGTAAAATGTCCCTCAATTTGAGTTTGTCTCATGTCTTTTTCATGATTATACTGCTATTGCTGGTTTGGGGGAGGAAGACCACAGTGGTAAAGTGTTAGTCTCATCATCATATTATATCAAGGCTACATGCTATCAACATGACTCATCACTGTTGATATTGAACTTGATGTCCAGGATAAGGTAGTTTTTGTTAGGTTTCTCCATTGAAATGTTACTCTTTTTCCCCACTACATGCTGTGCAATTTGGAAGGAATTATCTATGCACAGCTCACACTTAGCAAGTGGGGAGTTATGACCACTTACTTGTTTATTAATAATTTATTTATAGCATGTGTACTCATAGATCATTATTTTATACTTTAGGTTATAATCCAATAGTACTTGATTTTGTTGCTCAATTTATTTTGCTTTGGCCACTGTGAGTACTTTCCGTTGTCTCCCATGTCTCTCTTTGACATACCCAATCATTGTGGGTGCTTTGGTTTTTTTTAAGCCTTTTTTAAAAACCTTCTGGCACTACAAGATGCTTCAGGCTATTTCCTGTTCCAGTTCTAGAATTAGCCGTTTCTCCAAGAAACCCTGGTTCTTTTATTGGAGAAAGGCATTAGAAACCAAAATCTGGGTAGTGGGTGTGCTTATGGCTACTGAGGTGCCTTTGCTTTTATCTATCTATCATCTATCTATCTATCTATCTATCTATCTATCTATCTATCTATCTATTTGATTTCAGAGAAGAAGGGAGAGGGAGAGGGAGAGAGAGACAGAAACATCAATGATGAGAGAGAATTACCGATCGGCTGCCTCCTGCACGCCCCATACTGGGGATTGAACCCACAACCTGGGCTTGTGCCCCCAACCGGAATCAAACCTGGGACCCTTCAGTCCGCAGGCCGACACTATCCACTGAACCAAACAGGCTAGGGCAGGCCTTTGTTTCTTGACCCTCTCAGAGGGCAGAGCTCAGGAATATATGTGTATAGACATATCTACAATTATTTGTCTATTTATCCTTCTGTATCTGGATTAAGATAAATATGAGTTCATATTGATGTCTCCAATGCCAATCAGTTACCACCCGATTCATTCTAGCCTTCCCCCTGCTCCCGTTTATTTGTAAATTCCCATTCCAATAGCAGGTTTCACACAGTGAAAGAAGTATTGCCCTCACAAAACAACTGATTTGATTACTTCTTCAGAAGCTTTCACCAAATAAACTAATTTATCTTCAAGCTACTCTGAATTGTTAGAAAGTCCTGCCCTGTTGCTATTGAAAAGGAAAATAGCAAGGCTTTCTTTTGGTTAAATGGCCTTAATGTGTAACAATTGCTATTTTACCCTGTTAGAATGTCTTGTGTAATTACATGATAAAGCAGTTCCAAAGTATCTTGTGTATCACATAGTTTTTGGCTGGAAAAGGTCTACTCTGTTTATTGTCAGCAATCCATGGCGCTATCTTATTATTATTTTTTTAAGGCTCCCGTTGTTTCTGCATATGTAAGGGTCTGATGTACAGGATACAGAAATAGCACATTTAATGATATCATTAGCCCAGCCAGCATGGCTCAATGGTTGAGTGTTGACCTGTGAACCAGGAGGTCACGGGTTTGATTCCCGGTCAGGGCATGTGCCCTGGTTACAGGCTCAATCCTCAGTGATTCTCTCTCATCATTGATGTTTCTATCTTTCTGTCTCCCTCTCCCTTCTCTCTGAAATCAATAAAGATACACTTTTTTAAAAGTAATATCATTAACCTTTTTACACATAGATCTTAATTCTAAAAACTGTTTTTCAGTAACACATTTTATGAAAGAAATTTTTATTTCTTCATCAAATGCCAAAAATCCTTCATCTTCTACCACTAAAAATAGCAATTTAGAGCAATGTTTTTATCAGGCTTTCTGTTTAAATTTTTGCATAGACTCAAAAGTAGAAGTAGCTATCTTCTTGAAACATTTTTTAAGTGAAGTCTGTTGTTTTGAAATTTGGTTAGAAGAAATGAATAGGTTTAGGATATCTAATTTTTCTCTGACATGTTCTCCTTTTATTCATAGTCTACATTCCTTGTTATATCTGGGTCAAAATTGTTTCAGCAGGGAAGCTGTTTTACATGATTGTAGAGTTTTCTTCCTCATAAAACTTGACTGTAACATAATGCTCCATCCCTACACTTGGTAGTCATTTGAAGCCCTTTATTCAAAAAGGTGAATCTATGGAGGCAATGACTGCGATGGAAGCTACAGTAATACAAAACTAAAAAAATAAAATAAAAAGCTACAGTGCTATAAAAGACTGCTCAGAAATACTTATGATGCATATAAGCATAACCAATGGACATAAGACACTGGGGGTAGGGGAGGCCAAGGGATTGTCAAGGGCGGGGGGAAAAAAGGAGACATATGTAATACTCTTTGTAATACTTTAAGCACGAAAACAATTTTAAAAATAAATAAATAAATAAATTAATTAATTTAAAAAAAAAAAAAGAAAAGAAATACTTATGCAATTCATCTGAAAAGGATAAAGGGATTAATATGATAGAAAAGACTTGGAAGTAGATCCAGGAGATCAAATGAACTATTTGTGGGAATTTTACTCAAAGAGACTAAAATGAGTAAAATTGCAGAAAGATGTTCTTAAACTGAAGAAAGATTTGAGTCTGCATAACAAAAGGGCTCATTAAATTTAAATTACTATGAACATATGGTAGATTCTCAATAAATTTTTGTGTAATAAATGATAAAAATACGATCTACACCTAAGCATAGCAAGTAGATCCAGCCAGAGACAAAATGAATTATCTACAAAATAAAAAACAGAGCAGCATTAGCCTGCTTTTGGGATCATGCTCGATATTAGAAAGGTGATAGACCATCATTTCAGAGTATCAAATTTAAAATTTCATGAGTCAATGATTCTATGCTTTATTAGAGTCTTGTTCATTAGAGAGGGCAACAGAAAGACACTTCTATACATTCAAGGGCTCAAAAAGTAGCAACTCATATAAATTCTCTGAAACTAACAAACTCAACGAAGTATTCCAGTTGAGAGATTAATCAAAATAAAGAACTCAAGTATATGAAAGATATGATATGATAAAAATATAACCACTGAGACCAGAAAACAGAGTTAATTCTTAAATACTTGGTTTCCCTGTTGATGAAATAGTAAGATGTCAAAAATAATTCCTGAAGGGTTAGATATGATGTATAAAATTAAATATAAATAAGTTAAATATAAAGGCCACATAAAATTTTAAAACTGGTGCCTGGGAAGGTGTGGAGGAAGGAATTAAAATGTGCCAAAGCTCTCATAAAATGGAGTCATCATTATACCATAATAACAACAACAATAAGGCAATATACTAAGTGCTTTATATTTAGCTGCTTTATTCCAGACTCTATGAACATAGGGATTATCTGAGTTGCTTGCCAGAACTAGCCCATTTCTTGGTTCATGTTAGGTATTCAACAAATATTTGTGCAAGGTTGACCAGACAATCCTATAAAAATAATCAAGGTTAAACATGTCATGTGACTTGGGCAAGGCTGCACAAGTTAAAGGCAGAAACACGATTCTGACCAGGCCCGCTTGCCTCCAAGTTCACAGTCACATTGTTTCCCCCAAAATGTAATGTGTACATTTACATTTCCAAATCAATAGGGGAAAAAGTACTAGTAAGTGGAACAAAAATATTTGGGTTAAAAGAAATAAATAAAGGGATAACAAAAGGAAGGAAGGAAGGAAGGAAGGAAGGAAGGAAGGAAGGAAGGAAGGAAGGAAGGGAGGGAAGGGAGGGAGGGAGGGAGGGAGGAAAGAAGGAAGGAAAAACACACACAAAAAAGCCAAGAAATAGGAGGCCTAATAGAAATGGGCAAAGAACATGAGTGAGCAACTCACAAAAGAAATAAATATACACAACCTCACTAAAACCTAAAGATATGAACGAAAATTAATATGGTGAAATGGACATGCTTATATGCTATTTGTAATATGGAATTATTCTAACCTTTTTTCAGAGGTCTTTTGGGCATTCTATTAAATAGTAGAATATTCTAGTACTTTTACCAGTTTCCAGGGCTTAAATTATGTTTTATTATAGAAATTAGAGGCCCAGTGCACAAAATTCGTGCACTCGGGGGAGTGGGGGAGGTCCCTCAGCCCGGCCTGCACCCTCTTGCAGTCCAGGAGCCCTGCGATCAATTGCCCTGCAAAGGGAGGCCCCACCCACCCACCACAGTCCACTGGTCAGGGGCCTGGGCCTCCCTCTTTGGGGCGATCATGGGGCGATGGCGGGGCCCCCTGACCAATCGCATTGCACCCACCTTGGCTGGCCTGACGCCAGTGTGTGTCATAGTGTGGTCATCCGGACAGTCGTTCTGCTGTTTGGTCATTCAGTCAATTTGCATATTACGCTTTTATTATTATAGAAGATATTCACATATACACAAAAGAAAGAGAATTATATAATGGACCACAATATACCTATCAACAAAAGAAAGTTCAAGTCCACCCGGTGTGCCTCAGTGGTTTAGTGTGCACTTATGAACCAAGAAGTGATGGTTTGATTCCTGGTCTGGGCACATGCCTAGGTTTTGAGCTCAGTAGGGGGCATGCAGGCGGTAGTAGATCAATGGTTCTCTCTCATCATTAATGTTTCTATCTCTCTCCCCCACTCCCTTCCTCTCTGAAATCAATATATATTTTTAAAATTTTTAAAAAGAAAGTTCAAAACTATAGGAAATGTTTATAAGAGTTTATTACAGTTTATTATTGAACCAAACTGAGGATATTCCCAGAAGCAATATCTCAACAGATTGAAAAAATGCTCTGGAGAATAGCAGTTTTGCGTTAGAAATGTGTAAGGAAGGTACATGAAATCCTCTGATGGTGTGGATTAAGGAGTGGGGAGAAAGCAAAGCAGTCCAATCTCTAGGACTTGGACAAGAGCAAAATGGAGAGAGACAAACTTTTACATTGGTGGGTACAGGATAGTTAACACTGAACGTACACAGTGTATAGAGTTAATATTTAACATTTACAGTGTATATAAATAGTTAACATTTAACATGCGCCTGTGAGGGTGGTTAGGCCTTGAGGGGTCTGGGAAAGAAGATTACTTTGGTATTTCAAAGGTCTGTTATCCTAGATTTATAAGAACAATGAATGAGACTCCTTTAAGATAAAGGTTAACCTTTTAGTAAGAAAAATATAAGCCTGGGGTGTGATTACCACTGTGGCCTGTCCAGTTAGGAATGTATAATCAGATCATTTTGTGTAGTTACTTCTGTGGCTTTTGAGCTTGTCAGGTTTCCTACATAGCTATACCTATAATCTAGATTCAATAATTATCCAGAGTTTGCCTCCATTGCTTTATCTATCCCTGTTTGCTTCCCCTCCTCCCTTTTTTGTTACTTGAGTACTCTAAAGCATATCCCAGCCTTCATATCACTTTACTTTGTCTAAAAAATTTAATTATTTTCTTACATAACCATATTCCATTATTACACCTAAAATTAATAACAAATCCTCAACATCATCTAATATCCAAACTATATTGAAATTTCCTCAATTACCTAAAAAAGGGGTTTTTTTACATTGCTTTGTTTGAATCAGAATTCAAACATATTAATTGAGTTATTATGTCTTTTTAGTGTGAAGCAGTTCTTCTGACCTTTTTTTCATGCACTGACTCAAAGAAACTGATCAATGCTCTCACATTCTGGATTTTTCTACTTAAAAAAAATATATTTTAAATCCTCACCTGAAAATATTCTTTTTAATTGATTTTAGAGAAAAAGGAAGGGAGAGGGAGAGAGAGAAACATCGATTGTTTGCCTTCCTTCACATACCAACCGGGGATTGAACCTGCAACCTGGGCATGTGACCTAATTGGGAATCAAACCTGCGACCTTTTGGTGTATGGGACAATGCTCCAACCAACTGAGTCACACTGGCCAGGATGGATTTTTTTACTCTTTTAATTCAATTTAATTTGTCTTTTTGTTACTGGGTTGTAAATATGGTTAATTAAAAAAAATGTTTTTATTGATTTTTTTTAGACACAGGAAGGGAGAGGGAGAGAGAGATAGAGACATCGATGATGAGAGAGAATCATCGATTGGCTGCCTCTTGCACACCCTCTACTGGAGATCAAGCCCAAAACCCAGGCATGTGACCTGATCAGGAATTGAATCCTGACCTCCTGGTTCATAGGTCAACGCTCAACCATCAAACCACACTGGCCAGGCAGTAAGGTTAGTTTTTTTTTAATTTGCTATTCAGAAATCATTTCAGATTTTCAAAATGATGGAAAAATAGTATCAAGAACTCCTACACACCTTTAACCCAGATTTCTCCAATGTTAACATTTTACCACACTTGCTTTATTCATTCTATTTTGTTGAAGATAAGATGCCCTTTACCTCTAAATACTTCAGTGTATTTCCAAGAACAAGGACATTTTTTTTTATAACAACAGGGTAATGGTCAAAATCAGAAAATAATGCAAGGTCACGAACTAATCTACAGATTTTATTCAAATTTCACCAATTTTTCTTCTAATGTCCTTTGTCAGATTTAGGCTTTCAAGTCTATTTTAATATTTCTTACCTTTCAGGCATTTGTACCTAAAAAAAAAGTTACTACCAATTGCTATTACTAGTCCCCAAACTTGTTTGCACATTAGAATCACCTGGAGATCTTTTAAAAATTCCTAGAGAAAATTCTTAAGGAAAACAAAGCTGAAGGGATCACACTTTCTGAATTCAAACTATATTGCAAAGCTATAGTAATTAAAACAGTATGGTACTGGCATACTGTACAAGAACACACAATAGAGAAAGGACAGTCCCTTCAATCAGTGATGTTGAGAAAATTTGACAGCCACATGCAAAAGAATAAAACTGGACTTTTATGTTACACTATACACAAAAATTAAGTTAAAATGGATTAAAGACTTGAACTCAACACTGGAAACCATAAAACTCCCAGAAGAAAACATAAGCAGTGAGCTCCTTGACACAGGTCCTGGTGATGGTTTTTTATTCTGACACCTAAAGCAAAAGCAATACAAGCAAAAATAAGCAAATGGGACTACACCAAACTAAAAGCTTATGTACAGTAAAGAAAACCATCAACAAATGAAAAGGCAACCTACTGAGTGGGAGAAAATACTGTATTTGCAAATCATACATCTGACAAGGGGTTAATATCCAAAATACATAAAAAACTCATACATCTCAACAGCAAAAATAAAATAAAATAAAATAAAATAATAATAATAATAATAAAATAAGAACAAACACAAAACAATCCGATTTAAAAATGGGTAGCCTGGCTGGTGAGGCTCAGGGGTTAAGCATCAACCTATGAAGCAAAAGGTCAAGGCACATGCCGGGGTTGCAGGCTCAATCCCCAGGGGAGTGCCTGCAAGAGGCAGCTGATCAATGATTCTCTCTCATCCTTGATGTTTCTATTTCTCTCTCTCTCTCTCCCTTCCTCTCTGAAATCAATAAAATATATATATATATTTTAAATGGGCAGAAGAGCCCTAGCCAGTTTGGCACAGTGGATAGAGCGTTGGCCTGTGGACCAAAGGGTCCTGGTAGGATTCCGTCAAGGGCACCTACTTTGGTTGCACGCTCCTCCCCCACCTGAGCCCTGGTCACGGCTCCTGCAGGAGGCAGCCGATGGATGTGTTTCTCTCACATTGATGTTTCTGTCTGTCTTTCCTTCTCTCTTCCACTCTCCCTGAAAATCAATGGGGAAAAAAATCCTCAGATAAGGATTAACAAACAAAAATTAAAATTAAAAAAAAATTGGGCAGAAGATATGAGTAGACATTTTTCTAAAGAAGGAATACAGATGGACAAGTACAAGGCCGAAATGTGAGTTTCCTGAACCACAGGCCCGGAGAGGACTTAGGTGACCATCTCCATAAACTTCAAGCTGGGAGTAAACCCAATCGCCCACTAGGAAGAGTGCAGCATGAGTGGGTACAGAATCCCGGGGTACACAGGCCTTTAGGAAATGGGGGAGTAAGAAATCTGGCACTGGCACCAACTTGCTTAGGGCCTGATAAGGAAGAAGAGGTTTTTACATCACTTGGAGGAGCGACTGTGGTTCTCCTGAAGGTACCTCCTGTAACTCACAGGGCGGTGAGTTCCCCAGACCCAGTAGAGACCCCAAAGTCTAACTTGGCATGGGCTTCAGTTAGGGCTTTGGCTAAAAGAGGATGCGAGCCACGGTGCAAGCTGGCCTGACCACGAGGAAGTCACTTGTGCAAGGAAGTCGGGTCTGGACTTCGGAGGAGAATGCGTGCCGGCGGGGAACTGAAGGTGCAGCCGTGCCA
>NW_005359516.1:549105-578072 GCF_000412655.1 Myotis brandtii | reverse complement strand
TGCCCAGGCCCGAGGGGCTGCAGCGGGTGCTGCTGATCAACAATGCAGGTAGGACGCCCGCCGGCGGGCACCGACTCCCGGGTGGGCGCTGGGAATGCTCAGCGCCCCTTTCCTTCTCCCTCTCACTGCCCCCGGCGCTGGGAACTTTAAAGGTGACTGCTCGGAGTCAGAAAAGACGCCCGAAAGTCCTGGCTGTTTCCCTGAGGTGTGGAGGAGGACCCTGTGCGCATTCCTTGCCCCCCTCCCCATTCGCCTTCCGCCCTCCGCCCCTCCCGGTTAAAGGCCAGGTTTTCCTGGAGCCCCGTGGAACTTTCCCGATCGTCCTGCTCGACGCCCTCTGGCGGAGGCCTGAGTCCGGGTGTGGGTCTCCCAGGTGTAGGAAATTTCCCCGCTCCTGCAAAAGGCCCCAGAGTTCTCGACCAGTCCCAGACCAGGGCCTTCTCCGTCTGCAACTTGGGGTGAGTGGACGCCCCGGGTGTGTGCGTCTGCAGAGCTGCCAAGGGAAAGGCGCCTTCAGAAGCCCTAGGGAGACGGCTCCGATAGGTCTGGATGGGAAGGCGGTGTCTGGAGGAATTTGGAGAGGGCCGGGAGAAGAGAAAGCCCGCTTGCACTGGGTGATTCTTAAGGTCTGGTTTTTCAGGCACGCTTGGGGATGTGTCCAAAGGCTTCGTCAACCTGGCTGATGCTGCTGAAATGAACAGCTACTGGGCTCTGAACTTAACCTCCATGCTCTGCCTGACTTCCTGCATCCTGAGGGCCTTCCCGGACAGTCCTGGCCTCAGCAGGACTGTGGTTAACATCTCTTCCATCTGTGCTCTGCAGCCCTTCAAGGGCTGGACGCTGTACTGTGCGGGGAAGGCTGCCCGTGAGATGATGTTCAAGGTGCTGGCCTCAGAGGAGCCTGGTGTGAGGGTGCTGAGCTATGCTCCAGGTAGGTGGGACATTACTGCCATCCCTGTCCCCCAGAACCAGCTGGTTCCCCTCTGGGGGCTGGGCAAGGGACCTAGTCTGGTCCCTCCAAATATAGTGTCCCTGAATCATAAGCCATCATTCCTTAAGGGAAATAAAGGGCCCAAGGAGGTTAGACCTGGCAGGAGCAGGGAGCCATAGTTAGAGGGTGGGGAGAGAGAGTGGGGAGCTGCCTGAACTGGAGAGTGGGCCCAGAAAGTCTGAGCTATTAGAGTTTGAGAGACAGGGCTTGAATTCCAGCCTGTACCCCATTTCCTCATGTAAAACGGAAGATTCTACTTGTCTCTCAGGGCAGTTAGGAGGACCGAATCAGGTAAGATATGTGAAAATCCCTCATTGTGAAGGGCGATCTAATTGTTAGCACTTCTGATTATTAGATAGGACTTACCACACTATATTAACGTCATTTGTATGCTTCTCTATCTTGATAAGGAAAGCCTTGAAGGCAGGGAATATGCCTGCATATCTCCAGCACGTAGCAGAGCACCCCATTGAATCACTCTGCAGAAAATGTTAGTTGAGTGAAGAGCACACAGACATTGTTGAATGCTGACGGTATCAGCCTGAACTGTGCTGGAACACTGGTTGGGGGTGGGGGAAATTCTGGGGTAAATAAGGTAGGGCCCTCACAGAGGTTAAAGTGTCAGGGATCTTGTGATGCGTGGTTTCTCGCGACCCTGTCATGATGCCACTGTGCCTTTCTTAAAAGCGAGGCTTGAGGTTGCTGCAATTAGAAGGTGGTGACAGCTATTGTTTAATGTCTGAGCAGCTTAGAGATCCAATAGTCTATTCCTCTTGGCACCCTGGAGGCCAAGGGGTAGAATGACCTGCCCAAAGTTCAGATGTGGCAGAAGTCCAAGGATCAAAGTCCCAGGATCAAACTTCACCTCCAAATTCATGACCAGTGCCATTTCTACTTCCTCATGCTCTCCAGTACCCAGTTCTCCCTAACACATACTCGGTTACTTTTCCAGCCAACAGGCAACTCAGCCCCCAATCTGAGCTCAGCCGAGGACTTAGTTAACAGTGAGCAAATGAAAACCACAGCCAGGAGTGGAGCAGACTCCAGAATGCCATGTGACTGGGTTAGATCCCAGCGGACTCTGGGAATTAGGAGGAAGTTGAACTTTTTGCAAGGCTGCCAGGGCCTGAATGAAGGTCGTGGTTTCATTTCAGTCTCTGAAAGAATGTTGTAACCGGTGTCCAAAGTGGGGGAGAGGGGGACGGATGCTGTTTGGCAAAGTAGCAAGTCCCCACTTACCAGGAATGCACAGGTGGTTGAAAGACATTCAAGGATCAGGAGGCTGGCTTTTCCAGCCACGAGGTTTCTTTACTTTCTGCCCCTGAGGCCCGTTAACTCCAGATTCTGGGGTGCTATGGTTCTGATATGAAAAACAGAAAGTGCCTATAAGAGTTCACTGACATCACCTTAGGAGGAAGCACTGGTTGGACAGGAGATAAGTCGAATGCACAGGTGGTTGAAAGACATTCAAGGATCAGGAGGCTGGCTTTTCCAGCCACGAGGTTTCTTTACTTTCTGCCCCTGAGGCCCGTTAACTCCAGATTCTGGGGTGCTATGGTTCTGATATGAAAAACAGAAAGTGCCTATAAGAGTTCACTGACATCACCTTAGGAGGAAGCACTGGTTGGACAGGAGATAATAAGTTTGGTTGTACACCAGGTGGTCTGGAGGGACCATGTTCAGTGGGCATTGGAATTTGAGCTCAATAGTGACAGCGTAGAGCCTCTGACCACACATGTTAGCCAAGATAAAGTGTTGCCTCTGGCCACACTTGACTCCACCCCACTTCACACACACAGCAGGGCCCCCTCATCTTCTGCTCTTTATCCCCTAGGGCCCCTGGACACAGACATGCAGCAGGTGGCCCGGGAGACCTCTGTGGACCCAGACTTGCGGAAATGGCTGCAGGAGCTGAAGACAAAGGGGGAGCTGGTGGATTGTAAGATGTCAGCCCAGAAACTGCTAAACTTGCTTCAGAAAGATATGTTCAAGTCTGGAGCCCATGTTGACTTCTTCGATAAATAAGCCCCTATCCTTGGTTTCCTGGGGCTCTCTTCCCCCTCTTTCGGGCACACCCAGAAGCCCTGTGCCTCCTCACATCTTGCCACAATGGCACCACCAACTCTGCTATACACAGATAAGCACTCATGCCTACTGTCCTGCTCTCAGACCCAGCCAGCTGTGAGGTCACTGGGGCACTCCGTTCTTAGGAGTCTGTGTTGAGCACCCTGAGTTAGGGGGAGGCTTATGGGAGTTAGGTGAGAGAAGTGATGGGCATTGGTGTTCTCTCTCCAGGAATAGAATCTTAAGGATGGCAAAAGTAGGACAGGAAGTTGAAACACTGAAGAGAAGGGGTTGGGTCTCCTTCCATGGCCAGTCCATGGGGGGAGGGGGGAAAGCTGCTTCAAGAAGGAGGGCCCAGTAGATTCACAGATGGGCTGGCGGGGAGGGAGGACAGCGAAGTTTCAGCCTATATGGATGCCCTTTACTCAGGGTAACAGCACCTTCTATTGAACTTCAAAGCCTCATTCTTATACTTTCTCCCTCCAGAACCTACTGTTTGTTCCCCAGATGGGGGGTGGGGGGGCTGAGAGTTTTTGTACATGTCAAAGGCAGATACAAATAAAGTGTGAGTTGTCCTTTATTAGTGCCTGGAGTACAGTCATGCCTCTGATACAGGGCCCATGGCTAATCCCCTGGTTTGCTGGGCCCCGGGGTGTTCCTGAGGCAATTAACCCAAACATGGGGTGCTGCCCTTATTTCCAGAGGAGTTGTGGGGCTGTGTGCCTCTTCTCACCGAGTCCCACCCAGTGGCAAGCCCAGGTTCAAACAAAGTTGGCCAAGATGGGCATTCCCAGACACCTGTTCCTTCATGCTTTTTTGCGTACAGTGACCCCAGTCCTGACAAACCTTTCCTCACCCTTGACTTACTCATGAGAGTCCAGCCTTTAGGGATGGGTCATTTCCCTGGCTCTCTTGGATTCCCATTGAAGAATGGACCTTGAAAGAACTGACTCCTTTCATCCCCTTGCCCTCTACCTGAACCTTAGGCATCCCTTTTCATTCCCATAAATTTTGTTAGGACTTCCTCTCAGGCTCAGATGGTCCATTGACCTGTTAATTCCAGGATATAACTAAACCAGATAAGTAACTATGCTATTTCTAGCTTTTGTAAATATGCTTACTTGAATAATGGGAAAGTGAAGGGGGGTGGGGGGGCTGGAAATTTGGGCCTGTGATGGAAATCTGGTGTACGTTCTTAATCAGCCTATGGTCTGGTCACTGCTCCCTCTTAAATCATCTATCTTGCAGGACCTGTTTCTTAAGCGTTGTTACCACCTTGGGAAGGCCATAAACTGACGCTCCCAGACAGAATTGTCAGGGCTGGTTCCAGGCCAGGCCTTGAGATAGGGTCTCATGGCACCAATCCCAGAGTTTTTTTTGCTCTTTTTGCCTTTATAAGTTTGCCCCTAACTTCATTTTGGGACCTCGAGGTTTGGAGTGGTGATAGCCCTTCGTGGTCGCCGTCGGCTTTGAAATAAAAGCTCTAAAATTCGACCCTCTGGTTGTGGCGTTTTCTATTGGACTCGCTGAATTTCAGTATAACAGCATGTCTACCCCGTGCCCACATGGCAATGCACCTCCTCAGGGGCCTGTTGTGGGCCCTCCTGGTTATACCCACCTGGTCCATGGTCCAGGACCTGGAATGGGCCTAGGACCAACATGCCTTAGGCAGTGGTTCTCAACCTTCTGGCCCTTTAAATACAGTTCCTCATGTTGTGACCCAACCATAAAATTATTTTCGTTGCTACTTCATAACTGTAATGTTGCTACTGTTATGAATCGTCATGTAAATATCTGATATGCAGGATGGTCTTAGGCGACCCCTGTGAAAGGGTCGTTCCACCGCCAAAGGGGTCGCGACCCACAGGTTGAGAACTGCTGCCTTAGGGGAAGGTGGGCAAGATTCCAAGAGAGGGAAGCGCTGAGAAACCAGGGGTAGGACCAAACCCCCCCTTCTGCAGGTGAGTAGATGTGGACAAGCTGGGGGCTCTGCAGTGGTGGTCAGCCAGCCCCTTCCTGGCCTGTATTTGGGAGGAGAGCTTGGTCCCTGCCAGCCATCTCCAGGACTCAGCCCTGGGTCTGACCAAGCAGGAGGGAACTCTTTGTTCCTCCTGTGCACAGCAGAGGGCGCACCGAGGCCATGCCTCCTGGAGAAAAGGCAGCTCCTCTGGCTGGAGGGCGGCCCTGGGCTGGAGTTGGCGGTGCCCTGCTGGGTTTCCTAGGAGGGAGCAAGCAAATTATGCTCTTTTTTTCACTCAGAGCCTTTTTACTCACTGGAGTCAAAATCGCTATACACAGATCCCTGCTCGGCCATTTACCAGCTGTAACCCAGGGCAAGTTTTTTCTCTGTGCCTCAATTTCCTTATCTAAAAAAAAAAAAGGATTATCAGGTGCCTTCCTTAAAGGGCCATTGTATTAAATAAGCCAATGTTTGTAATGTTAAGCACAGTATTTGCCCCATAGAAGCTACTGTTATCCATTGCCCTTTAATATCAAGATCCAGATCAGCCCAGAGCCCCACTTGCAGCTTCATCTCTTCCTCGTGTCCCAGATGCCCTCCCGCGGGCTAAACCGAGGCAAGAACTCTCACTGTGCTGTTCTTGTTCTGGGCCTCGGTAGGTCTGGGCTTCAGGCTGGACACCTTGTCTTGGACTCACTGGACCTATGGGAAATGCATGAACCTTGAAGTCAACAACCCTCAGTCTAACTTCCCTCTGTGATGGAGGTGCTGTGGGGTCTCAGACAGGGCCCCTTCCCTTCCGGGGCTTTCCTTAGGACAGATGAGCGCTAACATTCCTCCTGCAAACCTTCCTTCAAGTTGTTTCAAACATGGTCCGACTGCCTCTGAGGCATCAGGTTTGCCTCTGCAGGTGGGGCTGGGCCAGCCTGGGTGGGTATTGGGTGGATTTCCCTACCAGACCCCTTGTGCCCATGGAAGTGTGAGGATAGTCAGCGCCAGCCCAACCCCTAGTGCAGTGGTTCTCAACCTTCCTAATGCCGCGACCCTTTAATACAGTTCCTCCTGTTGTGGTGACCCCCAACCATAAAATTATTTTCGTTGCTACTTCATAACTGTCATTTTGCTACTGTTATAAAACGTAATGTAAATAGCTGATATGCTATATGTGTTTTCCGATGGTCTTAGGCGACCCCTGTGAAAGGGTCGTTTGACCCCCAAAGGGGTTGCGACCCACAGGTTGAGAACCGCTGCCCTAGTGGATGTTCCAGCAGTTTTTCTCCTTCCCCACCAGCCTGGTTGTCCAGGACTTAGTGAGCAGTACCACATGTCCCCACAAGGTGGCGAGAACCTCTCACGCTTGACACTTGTCCTCTAGGCGCCCAGGGATTTAAGAGCCTTGGAAATGACCCTAGACCTGTCTCTCTGTCTTCATGTCCTATAGGGTTCTGGGCTCTCAGGGGCCCCCATGGAGCTGGAGAAGCAGAAAGGCCAGGATCACTTCCCCTGGCGGACCCCACGGCCTCCTTAGTGACCCACTGGCTCTGGCCTCAGATTTCCAGGCCTCACTCCTTGGCCTGGACTCAGCCTCCCAGGTCCTCCACCACCGGGGCAGGGAGACTTTCTTGCCAGCCTCCGGGCCATGAGCAGCCACTGATCAGAGGGTTAACAATCTGTGTTCCCAGAGTACACACAGGGGCACATGCAAGCGCACACACAATACATGCCTGCACATGCCCAGAGCCCAGCTGCCGGGTTGAGCAGGGGCCTCAGCTTAGCCAAAAGACAAACAAGGTTTCTCTTTGTCTTTGGCATGAATGAGTGGGGCAGTTTTTTGGTTTTGTGTTTTAATACCCCTGAGCTGGGGGCGAGCAGCAGCTGGCCTGTGAGGAGCAGGGGAGTGAGGGTAATATTCCAGGGACCTCCAGCACCTCTGTCCAGGAGGTGGACAGCTGGGACTAGGCTGGTCAGATGCACCCCACCCCCTCCCAATTCCTGTCCTTTGTCCCTCAAATACAGTGCAGGCTGGTGCTTGAGCCCATTGTTAGCCAAGCCTGGAGGTACCCAGCTGCTGCTTCCCCGCCCCCCACCTCAGAACCACAACCCCGTGTCCTGCTGCATCCTAGAATCTCTCCATGTCGTACTTTGAGGAGCTGGGCGCCAGGCAATTGCCTTCTGGTCTCCTTCACATGAACCACAGCCTCTCCCTACAGAACGTGGCCTCCTATGCTGACATGTGTCTGCAGTAATTCCATCACACAGCACCTGTGCACACCCCTGTGTAACATGCCCAAGACTGCCCAGCTGTACTCCCTCACCTTTGGGGTCCCAGGTGGTGACAGGGTGGTTGCCAGAGTGGGGACACCTCTCCAGTCACTGAGGCATCTCTCAGGGATCTGGGGTGTGGGGGCGGAAGGGATGGACCAGGCCACTAGATAGCTTGCAGGGAAGTTAACTGAGGAATGACTCTGGGCCTTGGGCCAGCTGGGGAAGGGTTAGAGGGTGGCTGAGGAGGATGGAGTGAGCTGTCCTTGCTCCCCACCCCAATCCTGAGGTCTTCCGTCTGCAGTGCTGGGAGGCAGGGCCACGCCTGGATGTTGTCTCCGACTTTTGAAGTAGAGCCCACCTCCCCATCCCACCCCAGAGTTATCGTTGCTTCCCAGCAACACTCCCCTACTTTGCTCTTTGTCTCCCATTTCACCTACCCTCCTCATACATCCCCCTCAGCCCTGCCCACCTTTAGTGTGAAAAGGGAGAGCCCTGGGCTTCTATTTTCAGGGAGGGGTTGGGGAAAAGGAGAAAGGAGGGAGAAGAAAGTTCCTTCTTATTTATTTTCTTTCATTTTTTAATAATATTTTAATTGATTTCAGAGAGGAAGGAAAAGGGAGAGAGAGAGAGAGAGAGAGAGAGAGAGATGATGATGAAAGAGAATCATTGATCGGCTGCCTCCTGCATATCCCCCACTGGGGATTGAGTCTGCAACCTGGGCATGTGCCCTTGACCGGAATCAAACCCAGGACCCTTCAGTCCCCAGTCCGATGCTCTACCCTCTGAGCCAAACTAGCTAGGGCTATTTTTTTTTTAAATATATTCTTATTGATTTCAGAGAGGGAAAGAGAGATAGAAACCTCAGTGTTGAGAGAGAATCATCAATTGCCTCCTGCATGCCCACACTGGGTATCAAACCCACAACCTGGGTGTGTGCTCTGACCGGGAATCAAACCGTGACCTCCTGGTTCATAGGTTGGTGCCAACCACTGAGCAACACTGGCCAGCTGAAGTTCCTTTTTAAATTTGGGGGATCCACCTCTCAGGCCTAACCCTACCCCCCCCCCACACACACACACCCAGCTGACCCCAGAGGCTCAGAAAGATTCCTTAGCTGACTAACCTGGAAGCTGTCTGGTGGTTTCTTAGTCCATAGGCCCATGCCCCTTCCCATAGCAAGGGAAGAGAGGGGCCCACTCCTCAGAGCTGGTACCTTCTCTTGGAGCTGAAGGAGTCTGGCCCCTACTCTGGTTCAGGTTTTGTCCACTGCTGCAGAGGTATTTTCTGCCTGGGCCCTGCCCTTTTAAGTTCCAGCTCGATACCAGTGATCCCAGGCCCCAGGCTCAAGAGGCTGTGTGTACCCCACAGATCTTACCCAGACCTTACCCACTGAGGCACTGTTGAGTGTTTGATGAATGAATGAATGAATGAATGAATGAGCAAGTGAGGCAGTGAATGCCCACTGCCAGGTGTATAGTGAAACATTTGAAGAGTTTGGATGTGATGCCTAGAGCCTAGGTGTTAGGCCTCTGCAGACCAGCTCCGGCTGTATGGGTCCCCACCCAGCCCAGGTGTCCCTATGTTGGGGTTCAAGCCCCCCTCGGAACCCCTAAAGGAAATCCCACATGTGGGTATTGTGGAAGTGGGTGGGGCTGACCGGTGTCAGAATCACCTGGGGAGTTTTCAAAAAAAAGTTACTGTCCCATTGCTCTTCCTTCACCCAGGTGCCAGTTCAGTGGATCTAGGTGTGTCCCACTTTGCACTAGAGCATTAAGAAGTGAGCTGTGGCCCTAACCGGTTTGGCTCAATGGATAGAGCATCGGCCTGCAGACTGAAGGGTCCCAGGTTCGATCCCAGTCAGGGGCATGTACCTTGGTTGCGGGCACATCCCCATTAGGGGGAGCTGAAGGAGTCTGGCCCCTACTCTGGTTCAGGTTTTGTCCACTGCTGCAGAGGTATTTTCTGCCTGGGCCCTGCCCTTTTAAGTTCCAGCTCGATACCAGTGATCCCAGGCCCCAGGCTCAGGGGGCTGTGTGTACCCCACAGATCTTACCCAGACCTTACCCACTGAGGCACTGTTGAGTGTTTGATGAATGAATGAATGAATGAATGAGCAAGTGAGGCAGTGAATGCCCACTGCCAGGTGTATAGTGAAACATTTGAAGAGTTTGGATGTGATGCCTAGAGCCTAGGTGTTAGGCCTCTGCAGACCAGCTCCGGCTGTATGGGTCCCCACCCAGCCCAGGTGTCCCTATGTTGGGGTTCAAGCCCCGCTTGGAACCCCTAAAGGAAATCCCACATGTGGGTATTGTGGAAGTGGGTGGGGCTGACCGGTGTCAGAATCACCTGGGGAGTTTTCAAAAAAAAGTTACTGTCCCATTGCTCTTCCTTCACCCAGGTGCCAGTTCAGTGGATCTAGGTGTGTCCCACTTTGCACTAGAGCATTAAGAAGTGAGCTGTGGCCCTAACCGGTTTGGCTCAATGGATAGAGCATCGGCCTGCAGACTGAAGGGTCCCAGGTTCGATCCCAGTCAGGGGCATGTACCTTGGTTGGGGCACATCCCCATTAGGGAAGTGTGCAGGAGGCAGCTGATCGATATTTCTCTCTCATCGATGTTTCTAACTCTCTATCCCTCTCCCTTCCTCTCTGTAAAAAATCAATAAAATATATTTTTAAAAAAAGAAGTGAGCTGTGGAAATAATTAATTTTTAAAATGAGCTGTGAGACTTTAGAACGCATGTGGTATTGGCAGTGATCAAAGGAAGCAGTCCCTCAGGTAAGGAGAGTTCAGGGGACAGAGTCAGGGTCAGGGGTCAGAGGTCAGAATTAAAGATCAATATATGGCCAGGATCAGGACCACTGCGAGGCCAGACTTGGGGTCAGCACAGGGCCGTGGCTGGGCTCGGTCTGTGGTGAGGGTTGGGAATATGGAGAGGGCAACGGGAGAGGGGGAGAGGCCTGCACGCTTGGCCTTTAAATCGCTAAGTTACACATAAAGGATGAGCATCCCATTAAGAGAAAAAGGCCAGGCCTGAAGACAGTGACCAAGCCTGGGGAGCTGCTCCTGGGCCCTAAGAGAGCCCCAGATTCCCCTGTGACCCCTGGCCAGCAGCAGCATTATCTGGAACAAAACGGGCTTTCTCTAAGAGGCTGTCCTTGCGGCCTGCCTGGGTGGGACAGGGAAGGGGCCTGGGGGCAAAGTGAGGGAATGGAGAGGGGCCAGGTCTCCTGTCCTCTCTGGAGCATCCAGGCTACGACAGAAACAGGAGGAGGGTGAGACAGACAGGGTGAGCAGGACAGTGAGAGGAAATTGAAGAAACACAGAGAAAACATGGGCAGGAGAACAGACAGAACGATTAGCAAATACAGTAAGACATATTCTGATGGAGGGAGAGCGATTGCGGGAGAAGCCACACACACTCTCCAACACTCATACACTCTCTTTTTCTCACACACACACACTCACACACTCACACACGCCCGGGTGTGTGCTCACGCAGCCTCCCTGAGCCTCGCTGGAAACAATCCCGCTCTCGACGCGGGGCCTCAGCTGCACAGGCGGTGCCGAGCTGTTACCTTGCACATCTGTCAGCTCCAAATGTGGAAGCTGCCATAGGGTTGTGTGTGTGAGTGTGAGAGTGTGTGTGTGTGTGTGGTGTGTGCCTGTTCCTCCCCAAGAATTCGGAGGCCTTAGCCGGGCAGGGGGAGACCCCCGAGGACCTGGAGGCTCCCCAGGAAGTCCACGCCTGGGAGGGCGGTGCTGCTCCTTCGTGTCCTGCACAGGGAGAAGCCCGGGGGCTGCCCAGCTGTAGAGCTAGCCCACTGGACTTGACTCTGTGGCCTGGCTTGGCCACTTAGAGCCTTGTGGCCCCGGGCAGTCGGAGCAGCTGGTCTCCTCATTGGCAGGTGGGGATGTGAAGTAGCCAGGCTACCTGCATCCCAGAGGGGTGGCGACGAGCACCCGGCCTCACGCACGCCCGCTCCCAGGCTACCTGCATCCCAGAGGGGTGGCGACGAGCACCCGGCCTCACGCATGTCGCCCGCTCCTGGGACATCGGGGATTCTTGGCATCCTGCTTATAGCCGGGAATTCCTTCTGTGTCTGACCCCTGACTCCCCATGATGCACCCGGCACCCAGGTCTCCCTGGGGGCACTGAGGACATGCCCTCCCCTGGCCTGCCCTTCTCCCAGATGCTTTCCCTGTCGGACCTGAGGGTGTGCGGTGGGCACTGACTCTGGGCTGCAGAGGCCTGAGAACCGCAGACCCCCAGCCTCCAAGAGCAGAGATGTTTGGCACAAAGCCAGGGAACACGGGCATGCTTAACCCTTTCTTGTAAGGATCCTTGGGTAGGACACTGTGCCCTTTCTCTCCAGCGACCCTTTCCAGGTTTTCATCTCCCCTGGGTCAGGAAGATTTTGTGTGTGTTTGCACTCCCTCCTGCTCTAATTTAAGCTGATCATGATGAGATTTTTGCAGTGATGAGGAAGGCCCCAGAAACTATCCAGAAAGTCCCCTGGCTTGTCGCTCTGAGTAAGAGAAAACAGGGACCCTGGCCAAAGGAACCAACCCGGTGTCAGGGCTCTTCCCACAATGCCATGGCCACCTAGGTCAAGCCTCCCCCGACCCATAGAACTGACCCTTTCCAGACACACACGGTGTAGAGGCCCTCCCTGCCACCCATCCCACAGGCTGGCAGCCTCACCCCTGCCCGGCCTCATCAAAGCCCATCCCGACCCCCCCGGCCTTCTCTCGCGCCCCCTTCAGATCCACCATCTTTTCTGCCCGGAGGTTGGACGGGACATTCTATGCAGGCCATGAGTGCTCCTGACCTCAAAGCAGGGTGTTCTGAGGGAGGAGAGGAGGCCTAGACCCTGAGATCTGTGACTTGATCCCTGCCTTTCAGGAAGGTAGGAGGCCATCATTGGGGTGTTTCCTCCTGGGGCTGGGGTCTCTGTGTACACACATATGATTGTATATGAACCCCACATGGACCTGCCCTAGGCCCCAGCAGAGTGTATGTGAGCACACGTGTGTGTGTGTGTGTGTGTTTATAACTCTTTGCCACCTTAGTATTAATATTAGTCATACAGGTGCTTTAACTTTGCTTATGCCTGGAGGGGGAGCTTGTGTAATTGTGTATGTACCTGCATATAAGCACTTTGATGTAAAACTGCCAGTGTGTGCATACAAAGGTGGGTTTGGGTGTACAACTAGATGTACATCCCGTGAGACTATTGTGTGAATGCGAGTGCACTGTGAGTGCACACCCACATTTATATTTGACTAACTGGGTCTGTGTGTTGAAAGCATGAAAGCATGCAACAGTGTGCATACATGTGATTATGTGTGATTGTGTATAACATGTTGTGTCCCTGGGTTGCTCTCAGTTTATAACTGGGTATGCGTGTGTACACATGCGACAGGATATTGCCCTGCAAGGATGAACCCGTACAAAGCTGTGCGTGAGATTTACCCAGCATGTGTGTGTGTGTGCCTCTGTCTGTCTTGGTGTGATTTTGAAATGGTGTTTTTGGGTAAATAGGTGCATTCGAGCCTGTGACTGAGGGACAACAATTGTGTGTTGACAAACTCCAGCCACCCCTTAAGCCATGTCCAGTGAGAAGGAAATGTGTACTGTGTTTGTTAAACATAAAACATTACAGTGACAAGGTACCAGGTCCTACAGTGATATGAGTAAATCAAGTCTTTCTCTCTCTCACTCGCTTTCTCTTTCTCCCTCTCTCTCTCCCTCTCTTCAGCATCTTGGCCCCTCTCTGGCGTTGTTCCCTCACACCTAAGCCCAATGGTGTTTTGTAGTCTTTCAGCTGTTACCTCAGTCCCTCCTCGCCTCATTCCCGATTCACTCCGTTGCTATAGGTATGTTTGAAACCCCAGCGTGGTAGATTTTAATTAGTCTTCCTACAGATGGCCAATTAACATTCATTACTTTTGCCTTGAGCGATTAATTATGAGTTTGGATAGAAAAAGGAGAGAAGAGGAGAGGAAGATGGGCAGGTGAATGAAAAGAGAAAAGAGAAGGGGGTTTGATTGGGAGTTTGGAATTTTTACACAGAGCTGGCTGGTGGGGGAGAGGGTGGGAAAGAACCATTTGAATCCCCTTACTCCCAGCGGCCTCCCTCGGCCCACAGCTGCTCCGGGCCCCTAATCTGCTTGGCTGGCCCAGCCCTTCAGGAAAATAAAGCTCACACCCTCTTTTGGGCATCCTTAAGCCTTTGGTGTTCCCTGACCCCAGCTTCTTTCATAGCACCAACCCTCTTGTGTTTTCTGCCAGAGCTGGGTGGGAACTTGTCAGGAATCGTCCAAAACACTGCAGATAACCCAGAAATGAAGCTCCGCAGAATCGTAGTAGCTCATTGTACAGGTGAGGAAGCTGAGGCTCAGGCCGGAAATGACTCCCCAGCTCAAGCATCTCAGGTGGAGAGTCCAGCTTTGTTGACCCCTGGCCCAGTTCTCTCTCCACTGCAACCCAGGTGTTTACAGAGACTTTGTTCAGCGTTTAACGCTACAATCTGGGACATTCTCGCCTGCATCAGACAGAAGCGTTCTTCAAGGTTTCAAACGTAATTCACTTCCTCCAGCGTGCACCCAGCTGCCGAGTGTTCACGTGGTTTCCTGGCGATGTGGCCCTGGTTAGGAACTATAGCGCTCTCCGTTCCTAATCCTAAATCCATCCCAGGGCTGGGGGATGGACGCCCAAATGTGAACAGTGGTCTTGTGGGTGGGAGGATTACAAGTGATTTTTGTTTTCCTCTTTAAAATCATCTGTACTTTTTACTTTCTCTAGCACAAATATACTACTTGAATAATGTAAGTATGACTGTGTTACTTGAAATTTTTCAAAATATATTTGTACAAAGAAACAGAAAAGGAGTCCGCGTTAGTTCACAAACTTTTAAAAAGACCATAAATATGTACATCAAAAATTTAACACTGCCTAGCGCTTGAGTTGGTTATTGCCTGCCTGGATTCGAGTTGAAGCTCTGCCACCTACTTAAACTGTGGCTCCGTTTCCTCATCAGTCAGGTGGGGTTAAAAAGAGCATCTGGCCGAAACCGGTTTGGCTCAGTGGATAGAGCGCCAGCCTGCGGACTGAAGGGTCCCAGGTTTGATTCCGGTCAAGGGCATGTACCTGGGTTGCAGGCACATCCCCGGTAGGAGATGTGCAGGAGGCAGCTGATCGATGTTTCTCTCTCATCGATGTTTCTAACTCTCTCTATCTCTCTCCCTTCCTCTCTGTAGAAAATCAATAAAATATATTAAAAAAAAAAAAGAGCATCTGTCTCAAGGTTGAGAGGATTAAGTAAAATAATGCATGGAAAGCCTTATACTAGTGCCTTATGTCTAGAAAAAAGCTCAATAAATATTAGCTGTTATTAATATTAATAACAGTAAGATTTTAAAATAATGATATCTGAGTGGCAGGACTTTGGAGAATTTTTATGTGGCTCTTTTGTTTTCCTGTATTTTGAAAAATTCCCATAGTGAACATGCATTTCCTTGGTAATAAGAAGAATGTGTAATGAAGGAAGGAAGGAAGGAAGGAAGGAAGGAAGAAAGGAAGGAAGGAAGGAAGGAAAGAAGGAAGGAAGGAAGGAAGGAAGGAAGGGAAGGAAGGGAGGAAAGAAGGGTTGGGAGATGTTCAAAGAAAATGTAGTTCTGCTGTTTTAAGTTTCTACTACATCTCCACTGTTTCACTCATGCTGTGGGGAGTGCGGTTGTATGGCCGATGTCCCCTGGCAGTCTTACTCATACCATGACAAACATCCCTACCTCCAGTAGAGTCAGTTGTGAGCTTCAGGCGTCTCTGGAGAGAACAAGAAGATCCAAGTGAGTCAGAGTGGTCGGCCGCCTGGAGGAAGAGCGGATGAGCTGAAGGAAGCAAGATGGGGCTTCCACTGCAGCAAGGGAGAGCCTGGCTTAGCATGTCCTGGCCTTTTTTGTGGTTCATGTCTGAGCAATGAGAAATGCCACCAACCACGGCATCAGTGTTGGGGACGGGGGATGGAGGCAGCAAGTCTGAGGCCTGAGCTGCAAGTTGAAGCAGGATGGGAAGAGCAGGGCAGACCCAGCGGTACAACAAAGGGGACAAAGTCTGTGGTCCCGAGACAGAGGAGAGTCCCCAGAAGAGCTGCCAGCCAGCTCATTAGGATAAGGAGAAGCTCGCCGCAGCTTATGAAGAACCCTGGGCTCGCCACACCTGAGCACAAATGTGCTCATTGAAGGATGGTTGGCTGCCAGGTGCTGGGGCTGAGGGCCTGGACTGATGCTGCAGCTGGGAGAAGTATCCTATAGACCAGTGGTTCTCAACCTTGGCTGCACATTAGAATCACCTGGGAATCTTTTTAAAATCCTGATTTCTGGGCCTCATCCTCCGGAAATTCTGTTTCTTTGTTACTAATGTTGTGGCCCCACCCCATAACAAAGAAACAGAATTTCCGGAGGATGAGGCCCAGAAATCAGGATTTTAAAACGATTCCCAGGTGATTCTAATGTGCAGCCAAGGTTGAGAACCACTGCTATAGACAGAGGCAGAAGGAGAGAAAACAGCTGAAACCAGAGGCTCTCTGGGCAGGGACCAGGAGTACTAGGAACTCAGACATGGATGAAGATTGCCCAGAACAAGTGAGACTAGAACGGGCTTGAAGGTTGAGGATTGGCATCGGTGGGGAGGAGGAAAGCATGCCAGGTGGCAGAAACCTCGTGAGCAAAAGCACTAAAGCTATTTACCATGAACTTTATTTTTTTCTTAAAATAATGGCACGATGTGTGGGAACAGGACACCGGGTAGCCGGGTGGCTCATGGTCTGTTGGAGAGGAGTGGACGAGGCCAGATGACAGATGTCTCTGAGGCACTGGACTGAAGCACTGCGGCTTATGAGCTACTTGCCTGGGGATGAGTGTCTACATTATCGGACCCCTGTCCTCAACACCAGGCTCCAGAGACTTCCCAGGGCTGTCTTATGGCTCCCTCCAGGCCTCTCCCCAGACACTGACGTCACCAATACTCTGGGGATCCAGTAGGAGTCCTCTCCTGCAGTGCCTTCCACACTCATCACCACCTTCACCTGATTGTATTTCCTAACTGTCCTCTTATACTAATTAATCCATTTCCCAAGGAGCCTGGTGAACATCTATAGAGGGATGTGAGATAACAAGACATAAGAATCGTAAGAGTCTCAAGGACTTGCCAGCTGCTCAGGGGAGACAGACATAGGTAGAGCAGTGCCATGACAAAGGATGTTCTTTTGACCTTAAGTACAATAGACCCTTCGGACTGAAGCCAGGATGGCCTTTCTGCAGGAGCTGCTGCCCTGGGCTCCCGGAAGCTCGCCGTCAGTTTCTCCAGGCTCTCTCCCTGCCTCCCTGGTTTGCTGCACTCTCTGCCTCTGCCCGCTACCAAATTTCATTTCCCTCTGAGTCACTTACCTCAAGTGCCTGAGAGAGAATCTCATTGTTTGAGCCCAGCCCCAAACCAAGGTCCCGGGCAAACTCATGGTCACCACCTCAATTCCATCAGTTGTGGCCCGTAGGAGGTCAGTGTAGTTCACTCAGGGCAGTGGGGGTGGAGGGGGTGGGGGTGGAGGTGTGGGCACAGCAGGCAGGCACACCAGAAATTATTGCATATATTTATCTGTTTCTTCATTTTATATAGTATTGCATGAAATAGTATTTCTGACATTTCTTTCATTTTGTTGTCATTGCTTTTTGAAAAGACAAATTTAGTAATATGGCTATTATTTATTGGACATAAAGTTTATTATAAATTGTTTTTCTGATGTAATAGGGGAAATGTACTACCTGAATTACCATGAACTTTTTTCCCTTAAAATAATTTTGTTTTTTACACTTTGGAACCTTTGGGTATAACTTTTTGGCATAATTTCTCTATTCTATCCCAAATGATTTTGAAATATTTATCACTTCTCTCAGCTGATATGCCATGAACTTCTGCTTCTAAACTTTGATGGCAAAGAGAAAAATGTCTACGTTTCAGTTAGAAACTCTTTAGAAAAAAAAAATGTCTTCAAGCTTAGCCCATTGTTTAAAATTTGAAAACAAAAGGTACATTCAAATTTGGAAAATGAAGTCAGCCAAGACCTCACTGCATCAGCCTCCTGTGCATTTCAAGAATAGCTTGAGCCCTAACCGACCTGGCTCAGTGGATAGAGCATCAGCCTGCGGACTGGGGGGTCCCAGGTTCGATTCCGGCCAAGGGCACATGCCTGGGTTGCGGGCTTGGTCCCCAGTGGGGGGCGTGCAGGAGGCAGCTGATCAATGATTCTCTCTCATCATTGATGTTTCCATCTCTCCTTCTCCCTTCCTCTCTGAAATCAATAAAGAAATATATTTAAAAAAAAAAAAAAAAGAATAGCTTGAGCCCAGCCTGCATGGCTCAGGGGTTGAGCGTTGAGCTATGAACCAGGAGGTCACAATTGATTCCCCAGTCAGGGCACATGCCCAGTGGCGGGTGTACAGGAGGCAGCTGATCAATGATTCTTTCTTATCATTGATGTTTCTGTCTCTCTCTTCCTCTCCCTTCCTCTCTGAAATGAATAAAAAAAAATTTTTTTTAAAAGAATAGCTTGATACAACTTCCCATATTTGAGTCATCTGCAGAAGTTCCTCCATCACAACCATCAATCCAACATGTTTTCAACAACCTTGGAACTTCCTGTATGTTATGCCTTCACTCTGCTTACAAACGTTTTGAAAATTTGCCAGCTTTTCAGAAATGCATGATTAGTGTCATATAAAGAACTGACAGTACTGAGATCACCTCGGAGTTCTTTCATATCCCGACAAACCTCAACACCATTAAATCCCCAAGATGTGCATGACAATGTGTGTATAAAGCTCTTGGCTCATCTTCCTTAAACGTTGTAGCAATAACATTAAATCTTTCACTTGTGTCAGCAGCTCCCATGTAGAAATAGCTGTGCATTTTATTAAATTCACCTTCCATAATAACCCGGCGTAAGAACACCCATCACATCCATGAATGCCTGCTTCATTAAGACAGTCTTGAGCATTTTCTGTAGGAATGCTGCACAGGTTGAGTTTGGCATCATTACACTATCAGTTGTCTTATTGTTAACTCATGAGTAATTTATGAAAACAACTAGAGGCCCAGTGCACGAAATTCGTGCATGGGTAGGGTCCCTAGCAGCTTCCCCAGCTTCCAGCTGCTGGCCAGGGCCTCCCTTCTCCAGCTGCTGCCTGCTGCCAGGGCCTCCCTTCCCTGGCTGCCGGCTACCAGCCGGGGCCTTCCTTACTTCCCCTGGTGGTCAGCTCACGTCATAGTGAGAGATAGAACTCCCGGTTGGTCGAACTCCCGAGGGAACACTTTGCATATTAGGCTTTTATATATATAGATGTCTATTTTAATAATTTCATCAATAAGTATAAATGCTTTCTATGTGCCAGACACTATTCTAAGTGCTTTACATATACATGCTCATTAAATCTTCCCAACTGACTATAAGGCAGGTTCTGTGATTTAGTTCCATTTTTCAGAAAAGGAAACTGGCACTAAAAGGTTAAGTAATTTTCCCAAGTTTCATAGTAAATCTGCACAGTTTGTAGAAACCAAATTAAATTAGTTGTAAGCTCTCTCCAATTTCTCTTGTATTTCCAACTCAAAATATTTGCCTTTGCATTTCTTTCACTTAAAGTCACCAGCGAAAAGTCACTGAATGTGTTTGGGAAGAAAAGGAGCATAAGAGTGTGAGGAAAACTTTAATTTCTAATTAATTACCAAGTTGAAAAAAAATCATGAGTACATTGTACGTATCACTTCCTTTTTTTAGGATGAATAGTATAGCAAAATGAAAACGGGTCAAAAAAACTGTTTTATAGTTGGGATGCTAATAGATAAGCTGGTTTATTAGTTAATAAAGTATTCACACATTTTAGAAAAAATACCTTTGTTCACAAATTAGATTCCCTATGCCCTTGGTAAACACAATTTTCTCAGAAATGAAATATTTTCAACTTTAGATACATTTTATTTTCCTCATTAAGTTTCAATTAATCAGTGTAGTTTACAAAAGGCAATGTTACCAAAAAGCAGATGTTTACTATAAAACTACACTAATAGAAATACTTTTTTTTTCTGGTTTTCTGAACATTTCCAGTAAATTGCTTTTTCACTCCTGAATTTTTGTTAGCAGAACAACTAGAAGGGTAACAGAATAGCGTATCTTTAACAATGCTCTGTTTCATCCCTCAGCAATCTGATTTCAAAGGTTTTAAGAGAATATTTTAATTGACCTTGAAGTTTCTGTACTTTGAAGGTAGGTTTGGACTGATCAGGCCCATTACTTTCTTTCATAAATTTCAAACCATGTGCAGAACCTTGGCTTGGAAAGTGTTACTCTACACCAACCCTCATGTCAGTTCTGATTAACTCTTGATGGTGAAATACTTAATTACTCCTCACAATACTATTGGCATCACAATCTGATGGCAAACTCTTGGACATTTCAGTGAAAAATAGAACTCAAATTTTTGTTTTGACATCACTTTTTAAATTCCTGTGATTTAAGTATTTATTTAGAATTGCTCAGTGATTGTGTTCCATCTCCAAGAAGAGAATGCCAATGACAGATTCTCTAACACTTCTTGTTATGACACTTTCCATGTTTTCTCAGTTATTTTCTAACCAGATTAATGTCCCAAAGCAGGGCTCTTTCAGCCTAGTGGCATACTACTGTTATAGCCTAGAAACCGTGGATTTTAAGATTTTTCCACTGACTATAGTTTTTATTAAGAAACTGTTTTAGCTCTGGTTGCTGTGGGTCGATGGTCAGGGTTTGATTCCCGGTCAAGGGCAAGTCAATCCCCAGCCCCAGTCCTGGGTGCGTGCTGGAGGCAACCAATCAGTGTGTCTCTCTCACATTGATGTTTCTCTCTCCCTCTCCCTCTCTCCCTCCCACTTTCTAGTCTAGATGATATCAATGGAAAAAAATGTCCTCGGGTGAGGATTAACCAAAAAAGAAACAATTTTATTGTTATTTAATTATCATTCAGCCTAGATTTTTAAGATTCTATGTTATTCTCTTTTACTAATTTGTAAGTAATACCCTGTTTCTATTCCTTCAGTAGTTACCCCAGACATTTTATTGGGCATGTTTAACTCCTAGAAAAATCTAAACTCTATCTTTACCTTCCTTCAGAAAAATGTATGATCCAAATATACTTTAACTTTGGTCATCACTCTGCCCCAACTTATGTACTATTGTTGTTCAATGTTTACTATTTTTTAGTCCTACAAATTATACAGAAATATTAAGGTCTTTCACAATCAATATTTATATTTGCAAGGAGTTGCTAAGTTTTAATTTTGCCAAAAAGATATTTTATTGTCCTAGCTGGTTTGGCTCAGTAATTAGAGCATTGGCCCACGGACTGAAGGGACACAGGTTCGATTCCAGGCAAGGCCTGTACCTTATGCTTCGGTTACAAGCTCATTCCCTGGACCCAGTCTGGGTGCGTGCAGGAGGCAACCAGTCAATGTGTCTCTCTCACATCAATGTTTCTCTCTCTGTGTCTCTCCCACTCCCTTCCACTCTCTCTTAAAAAAAGATCAATGGGAAAAATATCCTCTAGTGAGGATTAACAAAAAAGAAAAAAAAAGATATGCATATTTTTATTTTAAAATATTTCAATTTTATTTTAAATAATTTTTTTAAATTCACCTTGAAGTTTCTGTATTTTGAAGGTAGGTTTGGACTGATCAGGCCCACAACTTTCTTTCATAAATTTCAAACCATGTGCAGAACTTTGGCTTGGAAAGTGTCACTCTACAGCAACTCTCATGTCAGTTCTATTTAACTCTTGTTTTTATTGATTTTTTAGAGAGAGAGAAAGGGAGAGGGAGAGGGAGAGAAACATCCATGAGAGAGAAACATCGATCAGCTGCTTCCTGCATGATTGAGCCCACAACTCAGGCATGTGCCCTTGACCGGAATTCGAACCCACAACCTTTTACTGATGCTCTATCCACTGAGCCACGCCAGACAGGGCAGAATTTTCTTTCTTTTTATGTATATACCACTTTTGCTTATCCATCCATCCACCCGTCCATCCATCTATCCATCCATGGATACTTGGATGCTTCCATGTTTTAGCTATTATGACTAATGCTGCAATAACTATGGGTATAAGAAATATCTCTTCAAACCTCTGCTTTCAATTCTTTTAGGTATGGAATTACTTAGCCAAAGCTAAGCCAGACACATACATCCATCACCTCCCTTTTCAGGGTGGGATTTTTTTCTCATTCACTCAGTAAAGATGTCACCTTTCAGGGGTCTCTGATTTGACTTCCTGCCCCAAGCTTTTTCCCATCCCTCTCACTGTGGCCCTTTAAAGTCCAAGCCATGGGCCACCAGTGAATTCAGATTTGTTCCAACACAAACTCTAGCTTCAGAACTCACTTTTGCTTGTCTCAATTCAAGCTATCTATCATTTCTGGGCATTAAGAATTTTTCCTTAATCTTCTGCCAGCTCAGCCATCATTCAAAAAGATGTTTTTAAGACTGGCACAAGATTGATAATTGAAATTGAGTGATAAACATGTGGAGATTTATTATACCATTCTCTCTACAAAGTATGTTTGAATTTTCACATAATAAAAAGGCTTAGTTTTAAAAAAAATAAATACTTTAAAATACTTCAGAGAAAAAGGGATGAAGCAAAATGAAAAATAAAAAAGTTAATTGGCCTTGGCCGGTTTGGCTCAGTGGATAGAGCGCCGGCCTGCGGCCCAGGTTCGATTCTGGTCAAGTGGACATGCTTGGGTTGTAGGCTCGATCCCCAGTGGGGGCGTGCAGGAGGCAGCTGATCAATGATTCTCTCTCATCATTAATGTTTCTCTCTCCCCCTCTTCCTTCCTCTCTGAAGTCAATAACAAATATATATATTTTTAAAAGTTAATTGTAACATCTAGGTAACAGGACATATGGGTGTTTGTTATAGTATTTTGTCTACATTTATGTATATTTGGAAATTTTTATAATTAAAAAGTCAAAATGTAATAAAAAGGATTCTTAGGGGCTATACTGGGAGGGCTCTCTGGACATCTAATCTACTGTATTATTATAAACAAATATGACATTATATTCCATTATCGTACTAAGAAAAAAATCCACAGATTACCCTGCCAAATTGTTGAACAACTGAAGGAGAGTGAGAAATGTGTGTATTGACTAATACAAAGCTATTCAGAACCAGATATGAACAAACAAATTTGTATGAGTGGGCAATTGGGAAGGCGGGCAGGAGAGCAGGTTGGCAGAACACCAAATCAGGTAGAGATGGGACTGCTGAAGTGTCTTGATATTGAACTAACAAAGGGCTTAGTTTTTCATTGCATGATCCATGATCCATGTGACAGCAGGATCCAGCTTCTCTCTTTCATAGGTCCAGCCTCTCTAGTTTTAGGGAGCAGAGATTGTCTCCAACCTCCAGCCTAAATCTCACCTGCTTTGTAAGTATACCCACTCTAGCCCTTTCTGTTGCCTCACAGGCTGCTTGCAAGTTATCATGTCCATTCCAGAACTCCCAGAGGCTGGTCTTGCCTAGAGTCCCACTGGGCCAATCTATCACTACATAATTGTCTGACATGAGTACATTTCCCAGAGCCTGGGATTCCTTCTGGATGAAAGTCTGAGTGAGCATTCAGCAGTATAAATAACTCACGATGGGCTTTGGCAATTCTGGTCAAGACCCCTTGGGAGGTAAGATAGAGGTCTCCCTGCCCTTTATTTCTAGTTCTATGTTCTCCATTTGAGTAAGAACACATCCGCAACTCCTAAGAAAGAGCTTTAATCTTCAGGGACAGAGCAGCCTGGATCCATATGTTGAAAAGAAACATTTCACCCTGGCAAATCTCACAGGGCATAGAAAGTCTCATGTTTATGTTCTATTGTGATAAAAATTTTCACTCATACACTGTCTCAAAAAAGTCTTAAATTATGTTTCTCAAATTGATATGTTCAGTCAACAAATCTTTAATGAGTGCCCATTATATGCCAGAAAACTGTGCTGGGTATTAAGAACACAGCAATGAACAAAATAAATGAAGTTCTCATGAAGTTGCTACTTTATATAGTTGATTTCATGTACTTTTGACAATTTTCTTCCTCTCAGAAGTTGGACTGACACACGATCTGGAGTGATGTTTTTGAACAGGGTTGGAGGGAGAAGTGTAGGGCATGTACAGAGAGGCAGAGAGAGCAAGGATTCCCTGGATGAATGCCACAGTGCAGGCTACCCATTGGTGAGCAGAGAACATGAGGCTAGAAAGGTAGGGACTTGCTCATGAAAGGCCTCTAATTCATGCTAAGGTATTTGGACACTAATGGTTCATGCTTATTGAATGCTTACTATGTTCTAAGAGCTATACATGAATTACCTCATTTTAATTCTCTCAACAACTCTCTGGTACTATTATTATCTCCAGAAAAACCAAGTCACAGAGAGATAAAGAAACTGCCCCAGGTCCCACAGTTGTGTCAAAATATTTTAACAGGTTAGAGTTGTGTTGTAGAAATCTGGCAGCCGTGTGTAAGATGAATTGTAACCAGGAGAGTCCACAAATGGTAATCATAAGAGAATCACCAGGGAAAGGTAACAAGAGCCTGAAGTAGGCCAGCGGTAAGGGGAACAGAAGGAAATGAATGCAAAGACTGACTGGATATGCAGGGCAGTGACTGGGAGGAAGATATCACAGATGCCTCTTAGCTGCTGAGACTGGGTGTCCTGGAGCAGAAGGTGGGCCCATTATCAGAAGAGACTGAGCCAAGGAGAGGCACAGATTTGGTGGGGAAGATGTTGAGCTTGGTTTGGGGGGAATAATGAGTGTCTAAGGAGCCTGTGGGACCCCCATGAAGGCATCTTACAAGCATTTGAAAATTGGTGACTTGATCTGGGGGAAAATATAGAGGTAGCATTACAAACCTATACCCTTACAGGTCTGCATCAAGGTATTGGTTGGCCCGGCCGGCATGGCTCAGTGGTTGAGCATCGACCTATGAACCAGGAGGTCACTGTTCTATTCCCAATCAGGGTACATGCCCGGGTAGGGGCTCGATTCCCAGCAGGGGGCGTACAAGAGGCGGCTGATAAAGGATTCTTTCTCATCATTGATGTTTCTATCTTTCTCCCTCTTCCTTCCTCTCTGAAATCAATAAAAAAAATATTTTTTAAAAAAAGGTATTGGTTGAAGCTATGGGAATAAACAATGATAGATAAAATAGACAAGGATAGCTAGTGGATGCCCAAAGTAAAAAGAAAGGGAAGCCCATGAAGGAGCAATTCAGGCAAGTACCTTGTTAGGAAAGTGAAGGGAAGAGAGAATTTCCAAAAGAAAAGCGAGTTGTCGGTGAGGTAGGGACGGCCCCGGTGAGGTTGAAATAGCCCCGGTGAGGCCAAGACGGCCCTGGTGAGGTTGGGACTGCTCCAGTGAGGTTGGGACAGATAATGGGGACCAGTATAGACTGATGAACAGGAGTAGATGCAGAGGCAGAGCAACATTGAACAGACTGTCAAACTACAGTGGGAAGCCTGGGGAGGGTTTGAGGGGTGGGGGATTAAGAGATCAACCGAAGGACTTATATGCATGCATATAAGAATAACCAATGGACACAAGACACTGGGGGGTAGGGGCCAGGGGAATGTCAAGGGGGGGAAAAAAGGAGACATATGTAATACTCTTTGTAATACTTCAAGAAATAAAAATTATAAAAAAAGAAAAAAGAAAAGGGAGTTGAAAGTAGTCAAATACTGAAAAGCCCACAGATAATTATGAAAAAATTTTTTAAAAAACCATGGAATTTGGAAATAAAGAGTCATGATTAATGTTTCGGAGGATAAAGAGAAACCCTTAGACTCTACTTGTGAGAGAATAAATGGGTACAACATTTCCAGAAGCCAAATTGGTTATATGCATCAAATAATTAAAATATTACAGATCTGGAAATTTTTCTTCTAGAAATTATACTGATAGACATTTACATAAAAAAGTAATATGGTTATGAGGCTGTTGGTCAAAATTTGTAAACAGCATAAATATCCAATAGAGAATATTTAATGAGACACAAAGATACTTGTGATTGGTTATAAAGATAAAGAAGCAGGTTACAAAACTGTATACAACATGATTCCCTTCCCTCCTTTTAAGGGAGGTATATATATAAAGAAAAAAAAAAGGAAGGATATACTACAAGAATTTTATGATGGCTGTTTCTGGGTGGTAGGATTTGATAATTATAAAATCTCTGTTTTCCCTTCCCCACATGCATTTACCCTCCCTCATTCTTTTGGATTACCTGTATTTTCTATAACAACTCTGTCCAATAGAAATATAATGTGTGGCACATATGTAATTTTAAATATTCTAGTAGCCACATTTAAAAAGTGAAAAGAAAGAGGTAAAAATAATGTTAATAACATATTTTACTTAACACCAATATATCCCAAATACAGGGGTGGGCAAAAGTAGGATTAGAGTTGTGAGTACACAAAACAGTTTACTCTCACATTACTTATTAATTAGTTATTGTATTATTTATTATTATTAATCTTCTTTTGCTCAATCCTGTATTTGTCATTATAGCATGTAATCAATACAGAAAATATTAATGATATTTTACATGTTTTTAACACTTAGCCTTCCACATTTAACATTTACAGATCATCTCAGTTCCGGCCATCCACATTTCAAGCACACAATGGCCACGTGGGTTTTACATTAGACAGCACAATTCTGTAAAATAATAGCTAACATGTATCAAGGACTTACTACGCGCCAGGCAATGTTCTAAGCCCATTGGGTGGGGATTATAACTCGTTCAATCTCACAATAGCTCCATAAAGTTGTGCTTATTATGGTCCCCACAAGCACAGGTTGCTGTTGTAATAACACCATACAAAAAGCCTGGGAGCTTTTCCAAGCCCTTTTGCTAATGTGATGGTGTGGAAGCCGGTTGCAAAGGCTTATTGACTCAAGGGGAAATGACGGAGTTGGAGAGAGACTAAAACGTATTCAAGAAGCTGGGCTGTGAAGAAGAAAAGTTAACAGAGTGAGGGAAACATGAGGACAGAAGACTTTCTGTAGGGCAGGGAGACATGAAGATGAATGGAGGCTGAAGAGAAAAGAGGGGGATGGAAAGTAAGAGGGAGATGGTTGGGGATGTTGTTGGACTAAGCTCTCCGTGAGAGCGAGGGCACTGTTGCATAAACATTGCCTGGGCTATGATGGGGGTCATGATATACGCCACAGCTTCCCAGCTTGGGGGTGGCGAGGGGGACATCGTAGCCTCGCGAGGAAGACAGATTGCAGACACAGACAACTCCGTCCTGCAGGTGAATGCTAAACAGAGTGGAGATTTGGTGGCGGCGGAAGGGATTTCCTGGGGAGTTGTCGAACTGAATTGTAAAGAACAAAGTTAGCCAGCAAAGAAGCAAAAAGGGAGGGGATTAGACTTGAGAAGTACTTAACTACAAGGCCTGGTGACTGATTGGATGTGGAGGATGAGAGAGAGTGAGGATTTGAGGACCATTCCCAAGTTTCCCGCGTGGGCAAAAGGTAGAGACTGTAACATTTACCTGTTGCCTCTCTGGAGTCAGGCATTATCCTGTGCACCACATATTCATCCATTAAATTCTCACAGAGCTCCCATATAATGCTTGCCGTTTCATACATGTATAAGCTTATTGGCCCCAGGTGTCACCATTAGTAAATGGAAGAGTCAAGATTTGAACCCAGGGTATTGCAGAGATGGAGGAAGGGAGAAAAGTTGACGAGGGGCCATAGCCAGGATGGGTGGCCCAGCGGGGTGAGCAGGTGCCAGTGAAAGGCAAGTCGCCCACATGTGTGGGGAGGGTAAGGCACTCCAGCAGGAGGAAGGCATGACCAGCTTCTAGTCAGGAACAGACCTGGGCAACCTGGGAGGGAGGTCTGGAAAGGTAGAGAGGAAGGTGGGGGAGGGAGCAGCAGGTTTTGGCTAAGATGGGGGCTGTCTTGTGAGGAGAGGAGGCATTTGTATACATAATCATGGGGAGGAGGGGGAGAGGGGGTGGGTAATAGGAGAGGTGTGATCTCAGCAGAGACCCTGAGAAGGGGAGATGGCCTAGGAAGATCCTGGGGCCGGGTGGGGCATTGATGCGGGATCCAGAACACAGTGGCAGGTTAGGGACCCCCACTGAGGACGACACGTTCTTCTCTTAACCAAAGTCAGGAGAAGCAAGAACAGATGAAGAGGCTCTAAGAAAAGCAAAAACAGAGGAAACCGGATTAGGGCTAAATATCTGCAAAGGAAGGAAATTAGGGAACTACAGGAAGACATGAGGAAGAGGCGTCAGGAAAGGAAAAGGAGAGGGAGGATGAAGGTAGAACCCCCAACATCCAGCGCACCCCAACACTTCATCGGAACCCTATGAACGCCCCATCTCGGGAGAGTTGGCTGCAGCTTCAGAGGAGGGGGTGGAATGGGGGTAGAACCTGGCCAAGTCCAGACCACTGAGTCCTCCCAGTGGAAACCACACCATGACCAGACTGGAGTCACTGGTCTTGTGCAAACAGATTGGGGTTCACCTGCAGAATGGGGTTCATGACAGGTGGCTGGATGTCAAAGTATTTGGAAAGCACCACAAGGGGTAAAGTGGTGTTTTTAATTCTATCGAATTAAAGACGATCATGCATATCCAGAGCCATGCGAAGGAGACGTGGCCGGTCTGTAGATGCGAGTCTAGGAATGGCCTGGTAGGTTCCCAGCTCCTCTACCTGCCCAATTTAGCGAGTTGAGGTCCAAGCCCAGCCTCACCGTGGGGTAGGCGCCGAGGGCCTGCGGCTGGACAGGTGGGGTTCATCTCTGGCTCCGGGCACAAGGTCCTAGGGGCGGATTCAACTCGTACCTTCTCCTTCGCAGCCCCCAGCACTTGGTCTGTGTTCTCAGAGCCGGGGCCCAGGCAGTGCTCATCCAGCGGAACGCGCGCGTCCAGTCCCTGCGGGGAGCTTGCTCTCCTGCATTTCTTTCCAGGTAGAACGACACTCTCCTCGTCGGTGCCTCTGCCCAGACCCGCACTCCCGCCTTCTTAGTGATGTGTCCTGGTGAGGTCCTCGTCCCCAATGGACGGAGCCTCCCCTTTTCCAGGATCCAGGATGCGGCAGAGGAGAAGGGGGAAGAAATAGAGGAAAAGTCAGGATGGAGGCGCAGGGAGGCAGGAGAGAGGGGAAATAGAAAGCCCGAGACAAATGCGAGAGAGGAAAGACCTGCGCAGAGGGCCAGACAGATCCTGAGAGGCCAGCAAAAGAGACACGACTGTTCGCCTGGGAGGATTCTGCAAGGATTCCTTCCGCAGACGCTTCTGGGCGCCTCCGTGGTGCTCGGTCCTGGCTTCCCAGGACACGAAGGGCTGCAGGGTACTACGGGCTCACCTCCCCCTCTCTCGCTGCTCCCCCCATCCCTCCATCTCGCCCGACGGGGCCGGGACGGCGTCGGCGCGCGGGGGCTTTTCGGAGCAGTCGAGTGGAAAATAGACTTTAACCCGCTTTGTGGCGACCGAAGCGCCCGGAGCGCTCTCCCGGTCCAGGGCTCCCGGCGCTCACAAGGGCCACTCCCAAGTCCCGGCCTGGAGTGCCTGCAGATTCACGGGGCAC
>NW_005359516.1:548682-548986 GCF_000412655.1 Myotis brandtii | reverse complement strand
GCGCGGTGTTTCCTGCGGCCTGGAAGGCCCGGGCGAAAAAGTTTGCGGAGTACTGGTTCTCCTGGCCAACAGCCCTCTCGTCTCCGGCGAGATTAATGCACGAAATGGAAACTGGCCAGAGCAGACGCGTCGCTGTTCTGCGGTCCCGGGCTTAAGCTGCAGGTCAGGGGAGGCCCAGCGGCCGCTGCGTTCCCGGGACTGTCGGTGTGTCTTCTCGTGGACGGAGTCGGCTGCTCAGCCAGCTCCCATTTAGGGCATTGTGCCCGAGGCCCAGACCTCGCCCGGCCCGCCTGCATTTGACCCG
>NW_005359516.1:548099-548525 GCF_000412655.1 Myotis brandtii | reverse complement strand
GGCCAAGAAGATGCTTCCGAGGCCCGCGAACTTGGGCTGCAGGGCTGCAGGGCTGCAGCTCTGGCGGCTGCTCTCACGCTGTTCCCGGCCAGGCCCCTTGTGAAAAGAACTGAGCGTCCCTTTTCTGGAGCTGTGCCCCCATGACACCCAGAAAACACGAAACTCCACGAACAGGGCCGCCCTGGAGATAGTTGGTGGGTAAGCGGGGAGCTGGTTCTTGGGAGAACCTTAAACACCCACTTTCCACTCGTTTCCAAGTTGTCTAAGAACTGAAACAACATCCCGGGACGAATTGGAGAAGGCTCATGAGTTACACACCGGGGAGTGGGGTTGGAGTTTCTCCCAAGCCCCCGGCCCCACGGACGCCTTCTGCTGCTGCTCCCGCGTGGGTTGACACGTTTGTGGCGGCCGCCAGACTCAGCTAAA
>NW_005359516.1:546222-547342 GCF_000412655.1 Myotis brandtii | reverse complement strand
ACCCACCCAGCCCTGACCGTGCACCAGGCGCACCAGCTGGGCGCCTCCCCACTGCAGCCCCCGCACTCCTTCTTCGGCGCCCAGCACCGGGACCCTCTGCACTTCTACCCCTGGGTTCTGCGGAACCGCTTCTTCGGCCACCGCTTCCAGGGTGAGTGCCCACGCTGTGCCCGCCTAAGCGCGCTGTAGTGGCGCGGGGGAAGGCTCGGGGGTGCGCGGGGCTATTCGGAAGTTGTTTGGAGAAGGCTGCGGGTCCTCGGAGGCCGACTCCCAAGCCAAGAGAAGAGCCGCGTCAGACCCATCACGCTCCTGCCGCCTTGGGTTCCCTCCCGGAGAACCAGGTTAGGATGTCTAGGCTTTCCTACTTATGATGCCGACTGGACGCCAAACCCGGGAGCATCCTTGGAGCCTCTCCCGGCGGCCTGTCTTAATCTCTCCTGGCCGAGCCAGTCCCAGCCCGGAGAGCTCAGTGTCCGCCGCCCTCCCTCCGCCCCGGCTGGATCTGGGACCGTACTCGGCAGTCATGTCCATCACCGATTCCCAGGGATCCGCCCCAGCTGGCCCGTCCGAGCAGGGCAAGGTCCACCCGCGTGCCTCGGGTCTTTGGGAAGAAGGGACCGCGGGCAGGGCAAACTGGAGAGTTAATGTTCAGTATGGCATTCTCTGCCGCCTTGAGATGTTTCTCAGCAACCTCTGCCCGACTTCTCCAAGTCACACGCGCCTCTTGGACCCAGAGTGAGGAAGGTTTGCGATAGCACACCAGCTTCCTCCCGTTTGCCTACTCTGGGAGCCCACCAGGCTGCTAGGGGGAGGGGTGGGGGACTGGCGGTCCTCCTAGGCAGGGCGTGGGGGCAAAAAGCTGGTAAGGTTGTGGGCAGTCCCAGCCCCCTGGTCTTCTACGGGCAATGGGTTTGCTAATGAAGATTCGCCCACTGGCCACACACACACACACACACACACACACAAGTATGTTTCAATTATCTGACTTTTCCCAAGGAGAACTGCATTTGTTGGAGTTCGTTTTCTTCCTTGAATTTGTTGGAGTTTTTTTTTCCTTTTCTTTCTTTCTCTCTTTCTTTTCTCCTCCTCCTCCTCCCCCTCCTCCTCCTCCTCCTCCTCC
>NW_005359516.1:528550-546037 GCF_000412655.1 Myotis brandtii | reverse complement strand
TTCTTCTTCTTCTTCTTCTTCTTCTTCTTCTTCTTCTTCTTTTTCTTCAGTAGCCTTAATTTGTGCAGTAATTGCTTTAGTTTCCGGCTTTATTTGTTAGTGTAGACTAGACCTCAGCCTTGTGAGGTTCCATGACCCAGAGCTAGGTAACCCGGCTTTTAGTGAAACAAATGAAAAGGACATAGCTGGAGCTAAGGCTCCCGGAGTTAATCTGGCGGTAAACCCGTCTACACAGTCAAAGTAAACTGGATGTTTGGTACAGTTATCTAGCTAATAGGAGAGAAATGATCTCTTGAAGCGTTAGCTATAGCCGCTTGTTTCACGGGAAGCCGCTGTCCCGGGTCCCGATCTGCCAGACTCTTTTTCTCAATCCCTTCTGGCTGGTAGACATTGACCCAATAGATTCCCACAAAATAAGAGAATGTAATTACTGAAACAAGAATTTTTGTGGGCACACATCTCCCCTGGGGATTTCGACGATTTGTCCAACTCATCCCGTGAGTGTAGTGTGGGGGGAGGGCGATTTGGGCGGGAAACCTATCAATTAAAATCAATGTTAACTGATAAAATTGAGTTTTGTTCAAAATTGAGCAAACTCCCTCGGTCCTCCATGGGCTTGGTTCCTGGCCTGAGTCTTGAAGCCCAGTGCCCGCGGACCGATGTGAGAGTCGCGCGTGTTTGTGAACCTTCACACCAGCTCTGCAGAGGGACTGGTGGAGGGTACAGCGGCCCAGGCGAGAGGGCGCAGCCGGTCCTAAGCCCTGTGATCTCTGCTCAGCGGGAGAAGGCCTCTCCCGCTCCCTCCGCTTCCGACCCACGCGCCCCATGTCCTCCCAGCCATCGTTTTCGCCTCCAGCCTCGCCTGCGCGGGCTCGGGCGCCCAGGGCCGAGGTGCCTCCCTAGAGATCCAGCTCCGGCTCTGAGCATCCCCAGTCAGGCGAGGCCCGATAAATCCTCCACAAAACCCTTTAGGGAACTGCCGCCGCTCCTCGAGCTATCAGCCCCGGCGGGCAGGCACGTTGTCGAGTTGCAAAAACGGTTGGATTTTTCTCCCTATTACCGTGTCTGGATGCAGAGATGGAGCCGAGTGTGAGCGCATTTTTAAACGCGGAAATTCGTTGGCCAGTGAAGGACTTTAGAACCCTGAGACGTTTGGTTTTGGTTTCGGGGCGGGTCAGCGTCCCGCCGAACCCCCCAGACCCATGCGCGCCCGGGTGGCCACGCGCCCTGCGGTCCCAGTGGGGCCACCGCGCGGCGAGCAGAGCCGGCCCGGGGCTCCCGGCGCCGCGTTTTCTAGAGAACCCGGTCTCTGGGATGCTCATTTCAGCCCGGTTTTAGTGCTAGAAGCGAAACCCTACAGGAACGAACAGGAGCGTCTGCGCTGTGGTTCGCTGGGCTTTCCGGCAGCCCCGTCCCGGTGCGCAGGGAAGTGGCTTCTCCGCTGAGCGAGGCGGTGGAAGAGAAGCCGGCGCGGGATGGTCCGAACTGGGCGGCGGGATCCAGAAGCAGGGGGCGGCTTTCGAGGCCCGCAGGGAGGTGACGGGGGAGACCAGGCGTTGGCTGCCCTTCGGTGTTATGTCCCCGGACATCTGGAACTTTCCAAGCCAGGGAGCAGCGTCCGGAGCGGGCTGTGGGAGACCCTACCCTCTAGGACCCGCGTCGGGAATGGGCCGGCGCTTCAAAGGGCGCCTTTGTTCCGGCAGGAGGGGGGATGAGGTTATCTCCGCGGCGTGGCTAGCCTCTCCCTCTTGTAGCCCCAGGTCCCTGAGCCCCGCCGTCAGGTCTAGAGCCCCTGGCCGGCCGCCGTCTTAGCTGAAGAGACCGAAGCTCCAGCCCTGGGCCCTTCCCACCGCTAGCTCCCACCTCCAGTTGCCTCGCTCTTGGGGGTCTCTATTGCTAGTTCGTAGCTGGCGCCTTGAAGTGGACCACAGAGAGAGGCTGGAGGAAAGCTGGGTTGGGTGGGGGTCAGTTGCTAGCTCCAGGGAAGGCTAAGCCAGCCCCTTTTTAATCTACTGTCCTTGTCTGAAACTGACAGCCCACTCTCACAACCCAGAATTACTGGGGGGGGGGGGAGCCAGACCACACCGTACCCCTGTCCCAAGGGTCAGGCAGACACAAACCACATTATAAAAGAGCCATCAAGTCACACACACTGAGGCCAGACCACAGTCCTGCGTCCTCTGTCCTCTGCTCTGTATGGCCCTTCACACACCTGCGGCCCATTCACTTCCACCTACGGGGTCCCTCTGCTGCCACCTCACCTCTGACTAGCCTGGGCCAGTCCAGCGGCTGGAGCCAAACCGTGCAAATGCTGGCGTGAGGCAGGCTTTCTCGCTTCCTGTCTGGCTCATTTGTCCAGAGGACACCCCTGTTGGGACTTCGCCTGGGCTCAGAATGAGGTGTTTTCTGAAGCAGTTTATTTTAACATTGACAAGAAGTATCTGCTTCCCACCTATCTCTCCCACCGTTCTCTTGCCCACACTTGAGACTGAAATCCTTATTCCTACCTGGATCAAGCTCCTCCTTTCTCTCCCTCTTACCCTGTTCTGTCAGACCACCTCTCTGGTCATCTGTCCCCTCCACTACCACAAGTTAAACTCTTCTTTCAATCAGGCCTGAGAGTCCGGGGCCTGCCCGTTTTGAAGGGCCCAATGGTCAGGGTGTCCCTCCCTCTATCTTCCTAGTCTATGATTCCCCCTCCCTATTGTAGCAGCACAGATCCAACCACTTGAAATAGAGAAGGTGACTGGAAATTAGTGACTTCTCCCAGTCAGGGGACTTTGTCTCCCCCCAGGCACTACTAGCCCCTCATTCCTAGGCAACCCTGTTTGCTTGTGTTAGTGTCTGAAGCCAGGGACTTGTAGAAAGTAATGTCAGGCAGTTTCCACCAGCAGAGGGACATGAACCTGGAGAGTTGTAGCAACATCACCTCAATTACATGCCTTGCTTCACTTACAGCCATATTTCCAGAGATGGGAGATCTTAACGGAATAATCTAAACAACTGTCTTAAGAACAAAACAACAGGTCAAATTGAGTCAAACCAAAGGCCATTTCTGAAGAAATTCATTGGATCAGCTAACTCTGTCGAAACATCTATCTAAGGCTGTACATTATTGGTGGGGTCAGGGGGGACTGTTACATGCCACTGCATGAGAATCCACGGGTGATTTCAGGACCCTTTCGAGTTTGTTAGCCTGTGCCACGGAGCCTGAGGGGGCCTTGTGGGGGTGGGGTGGGAGTTCATGGAGACTGGGACTGCCTGTGGAAGCTTGCTTAGCTTTTGTAGTTCCTGACCCCACCACCCCAGCCTCATCCAGTCCAATGTCATCCCCTCCTCCTGCATCTGGGGGCTGAGTTTCCATGGTGGCCAATATTTGCAAGGGACAGTCACACTCTTTGAAAACCCTGTATGGGAGATAGGAGGAAAAGGCAGTAGGGAGGCTGGAGCATGTATTTACACACGCCCATGCAGAAACCTATATACCTATATCTATATGTATTAGAGAGAAAGATAATATCGAGATATTTATAAACATGCTCCTTTAGCACGGGACTATTCAGGGATGAAGCAAGGTCTTTCCCACCAGGGAGCAGCGAGAGTCTCCTGTGGGAGAGGGTTTTACCTGAGGGGAAAGGGAGAGAGGTGGGGAAGGGTAGAAGAACCTGACCTTAGACCTGCAGGTGCTGCCCGGCCATTGACCTAACCGCTGGCCTATTTTTACCACTTGCAGGGCCAGCGGTAGGCATTTTCAAAGGGCCAGTGGCCTGAGCAAGGCTGGTTTAAGTGAGGGGAGAGTTCCTTGGGTATCTTCTAGTTCTTGAATCTGTGTTTGGCTTGGGGATGCCTAATAGCTTCACTGTCCCCCTTATCATCTTTCTGACAACCAGACCCTTTTCTCCTCTTGATCCACTTTGAGTGAGATATGATGGGTCGAGCAGATGAACAGAACTAAGGGACTTTTCTCTATCTCGGCCTCTTGGGTTGCTGCAGGCCCTATGGATTTGGGCCCATAGGCGCCTCCCCAGGCCGGGGCCCACCCTTGGCCCATCAGCAGCTCAGCATTTCTGCGTGGCTCCCAACAGGGTGCCTCTGGGAGTGTGAAGGTGTTGGGGAGGAGAGTGGACTTAAGGAAGGGGAGGCAAAGGGAGAGGGAAGAAAGAAGGGGCCATGGATTGGAGAGGGTATCGGAGTTCTCAGGGAGTAAGCGTGCGGGCCAGGGATGCCCGGGCAGCGGCTCACGGCGCCCCTTCTCTCTGTCTGTACCCGCGTGTGTTGCCTCGGCGGCGCGGGCAGCGAGCGACGTGCCCCAGGACGGGCTGCTTCTGCACGGCCCCTTCGCGCGCAAGCCCAAGAGGATCCGAACGGCCTTCTCGCCCTCGCAGCTGCTGCGCCTGGAGCGCGCCTTCGAGAAGAACCACTACGTGGTGGGCGCCGAGCGGAAGCAGCTGGCCGGCAGCCTCAGCCTCTCGGAGACGCAGGTAATAATCACCCCAAGTGGGCGGCCCGCGCTCACCTGGGAGCCCCCATAGAGGTGGGAGCGGGCGGGTACAGGCGTGGCCCGTGGCCCGAGCCCTCCCCTGGCCTTCCCTGGAGCCCTCTCCTGCCCAGTTCAGGAGGCCACCCGGCGGCGCTCCCGCGAAGCCGGTCTTTAGAGCTCCCGGAAGGATTTTAATCCAGCCCTAAGGACTCACTAGAAGTGGGGTCAGACCTCAGACCAAGGCCGCTCCGCTCCCAAGCCCGCAGGAGGGGCCGGGTTACCCGTCACTCCCGGGCGCACCAGTGGACACGGAGCCATCGCAGCGCTGTGATCACTGCCCCCCTTCTCCCGCCGCTCTTCCCGGCGCTCACGCTCCGTGGGATGCCCAGGCCTTCCCCGCACCGGCTTTGCTGCTGGTAACGGCAGACCTGGCAGAGGCCTCGACTGCCCACTAACGCATGCGGTGGGGGAGAAAGCCCACGTGTCCTCAGGGCAGACACAGCAGAAACAGGGGCTAAGCTAGGGAGCCGCCAGCCGTGCTTGGGGTGGGAGGGCGGCCCTGTCTCCTCACAGGCACGCTGGCAGGGAACCGTGGAAATGGCTTTGCAAATGCGAGGGCATCTGAGAATGTGCAAAGGAGATTCTGGGTGTTCGGGGACTGGTTTCAGTCGCCTGAAGGGCTGTTGAGTTGGGGAGAGACTACACTGCGGTGTTGGTGGGGTTGAACGGGGTGAAATTACAATCACCACGTATTTTTGTTATAGATATTTTTTTTAAAATTTGAAAGTAGATGAGAGTTATAGGGAAGCAAATTTGGTTTACTGTAAGAAAAGACTTGGCCATATGGATGCTGCCTGGAAGCACCGCCTAAGCTTTCCCTCTGCCCAAGTAGTCTTGCTAGAGGGGCGGGTGCTGCCCTGGGGAGGATTTCAGTGTCCTAGGGGCTCTGAAGACCCGCTCCCTTCCGCCCTTGTCAATGCCTAGATTTGCAAATGAGAGAGGTCTGCAAGCTGGCTAGCTTTTCATCCTCAGCTCCGCTTTCCTGTACTACTCGCTCCCTACCCTCCACTACCCCCATCACCCTCCACCTTAGTCCATGACTAGGAGAAGGCGCAGGGCTGGGCTGGGGTGTAGCGGGGGCAGCTTGGGGTCTCCTGGGGAGCAATGAGGGGCTTAGCGGGAGAGTCCAAACTCTGCCTCCGACCTCCAGACCTCTCAAGCTTGTCCTCACGTCGAATTTTGGTATCTACTAAGGTCCTATCTGATGCTCCAATGCCCCTGTCTCCGCTAAAGGAGAATATATATATATATGATTTGCTAGCTGGGCTGTTCTAACCATAGAAATAAAGTGTACAAAACAACGGAGTTAATTCTAAAAACGTTTTTTAAAAAAGATATGTGTTTAAAACCCCACTTAAAAAATAATACCCCCTTTTCCCTTCTGGCAAACAGCATTGTAAATTTGTCTAAAACAAGGTGCCAGTTTATGAATGGTGTTTACAGTTAACTTCATTTGAAAAGTACTAGTTATTAAATTTTAATTGCAGAAGTATTTATAATTCCACCACCCACATATGAACACTTGTTGAAATAATGTCATTGTTTTAAACTTTCAATTTTTTAGCTTGGTGAGAGCACTTTTAATTAATTTTCTTACACTGAATCTAGCTGCCTGTCAGTATTTGCTCCTAACAATGCCAGTTAGTAAACATGATTGTTTCTTTCATTTTCACGGTAAGGTAGTTCAAACATCTTTTAAACAAACATTTTAAACAGTGTCACTATCAAAACTCACGCCTAATCTTGTTCCGTCTATATAGGTGAGCTGGTTTTAGCGTACAGAACACAAACTAACAATAGAACCACAGGAGGTTTGAGCCTGAGAAACCTCCTTGCAGAGGCTGTTTCCAGGTGACAGAGATGGAGAGACTGGGCAGAGCTCCCAGGCAGGCTGCTAGCTGAAGGTGTGATCCTTGGGCAGTGTACTCAACCTCTCTGAACTCTAGTTCTCTCCTCCAGAAAACAGGTTGTTTAAGAATTAAAGGCACTTAATATTAACTCAAATAATATTAATTCTCATTCCCAGTCCTTCCTTTTCCTTTATTTAAAGTGACATATCAAGTTAGTATTACAATAAGATTCAAGTCTCAGCTGACTGACAGTCCAGTGTTCTTTCTGCTACATCCAGTCTCCTTTATCATCAGAGCTGTCTTTCTGTCCCTCTCCTAATGTCATTTGGACCTGGGTTATATCATTAACTAATGATCTATTCATCTTTCGGTATTTGCCAGGCAAGCTTACCTGTCATTTCCAGCTATCAGCTACTTGTCAAGCATCAGTCACTCCCATCCGCCCCCTGCCATTTCTTTCTACTGTCAGTATCTGTATTTGTCTCTCAGAGCTCCCTAAACTGTCCCTCACAGATAGCTGTTTTATATCTAGCCATTACTTATATCTGCTCTCATTAAGCTGCCTCATAAAGCTGGTTAATTTATATTCCCTATTTTCTGTTCATGATAATTTTCCCAACAATACTCCTATTTATCCAACGGTTGATGATCTCTTTATCATCTATTTTATTTTATCTTCTGTGTATACATCATCCATGTCAAACTTCTCTATAGACCTACTTACCAACTGACAGATAGTGTATTCCTATGTCTGCTAATGGCTACCTATCATTTCATCAGTTCTGATTTTGTCTTCTTTCTCGGCCTCAGTTGCAGTATCTGTAAGACGGAATGAAATTAACCCCAGGGTTCTTTCCAGCCCTAAATTTCTGGCTCATCATTATTCTACTTTGTGTTTCTCTAGAATCCCTCCTCTAAGTTCTCAGAGCTCACAGTATACCTCCTACCTATAAAAATACGCACGGGCCTTTGCTATTGTTTAATTATCTGCCATGTCCAAATGTCAGTCTGTAGACAGGTTGTATCTGTCTCACAAAGAAATTTTAAAATACAGACTCCTGGTCTCCACTCAGAAGATCCTCTTAGGAGTTTCAGGAGAGGACCCAGGACAAGTTTTAAACTGCTCTCTGGGTGATTCTGATGAACAGCTGGCCTGTGTGAGGAAGAACAAGCCTTCCTATTTCTCGCTGTACCCCAGGGCTCCATAAACATGTAATGAATGGATGGGCAAACTTCTCTTGATTGTACACATATCCATATGTTAATTTTATCAGTCATTTCCCTTGCTCTCTACTCTCACTGTTCTCTGTTTTCTATCTTTCCCTTGCACTGTCTTCTACATTGTTGGTCTAGAACAGAGGTTCTCAACCTGTGGGTCGCGACCCCTTTGGCGGTCGAACGACCCTTTCACAGGGGTCACCTAAGACCATCCTGCATATCAATTTACATTACGATTCATAACAGTAGCAACATTACAGTTATGAAGTAGCAACGAAAATAATTCTATGGTTGGGTCACAACATGAGGAACTATATTTAAAGAGCCAGAAGGTTGAGAACCACTGGTCTAGAAGATGATCTAGTTTTATCCATGGATAGAGCTTCTGGGAAGGTTAAGCAAATCAGCGTGTGAGTCTTAATCCAGAGCTCAGGGGTCTCTGTACGCCCAAAACTTTAGCATGGAGTGTGGGGAGGTGGGCACCCTGAGCGTCTTTGTCGGGGTAAGCTGTATGTGTGGTTGGGAGTAGGGTATTTGTGCTGGGATTACAGTGGGTTCATCCAGGAGGTGGAGGGAGGGGCCCCAGGCTCTTCTCCCTTCTGGCTCTAATCACTTGCTCTTCACTGCTGTGGTGCAGCCCTGGAGTCTGACCTGGATGATGCCCATCCAAGTTCAGTCCTGGTGGTTAGGTCAGATCAGAGCCACGAGTGATGCGAGTGAGTGAGTGTTAGTGTATGTGTGTGTGCGTGTAATGGGTGTGTGCACACAACATGGGGCACATGCAGGCTTAGTGTTATTGGTGCTCAAAGGTCAGGTGATATTTCATATGTGCACACCAGATGCCAGCAAGCCGTCATGGAGTGCAGCTGTGTGCTTCGGTGTGTGTGTGTGAGGAGGGCACATTAGTTTTAGGAGAGAAGCATTTGGTTGCTCCAAGCTGATTGGTCGATGTTTCCAGCTGCCACTCTTGCTCTGAATAGTTCAGCAGGTGTTTCTTGACCTTTGGCTGAGCTGTGAGGGGAAATGGTGCAGAAACATGTTCCTTGGCCTTGGAGATTCCTCATTTAGTGGTGGGACTTAAAACAAAATGCGCACCCTTGTGGGACATGCATAGGATGGGCAACTGGAGTCCCCTTAAAGTCATAGGTATGGATATGGGTATGGGTATGGGTATGGGTATGCGCTGAGGGAGGTCAGGGAGACCCACATGGGTGATTCACCTGAGGGTAAGGGCAAGCATCCAGGATGGTCTAAGGCAGTGGTCGGCAAACTCATTAGTCAACAGAGCCAAATATCAACAGTACAACGATTGAAATTTCTTTTGAGAGCCAAATTTTTAAAACTTAAACTATATAGGTAGGTACATTGTTATTAACTTAATTAGGGTACTCCTAAGGCTTAGGAAGAGCCACACTCAAGGGGCCAAAGAGCCGAATGTGGCTCGCGAGCCGCAGTTTGCCGACCACAGGTCTAAGAGAGGAGAAAGAAGGCTCAGGAAGAGTTGTGGCTATGGTTGATGTAAGGTCTGAAGTGACCTCAGTTTTATGGGGTGAGAGTTGAGCTTAGCATGGCATTGGGCTTGACCTTCAGAGTGGGAGCAGCTCACATGATCACATGATGGGAAATGGAGTCCTCATCCTGTGCCTGTCCCTCAAGGTGAGAGAGCAGGGAGGAGAGCAGGCTGAGGGGTGGCTTGATTTGTGTCTCCAAGCCTCCATCTAGTCTGAGGGTTTCTGTGTCTGAGATGACAGAATAGGACAGGCTTAAGTTAAAGCACAAGAGAATAGTAGGACATAAGGAGGAACTTTTTGTGTCAGAGTTACAAAACTCAAATAATACTGAATAGGAGTATTTTAACTCCTTGAGAAGAGGACAGGTATTCCCCTGAAAGTAGGCAGGGGCCAGAAGCCACAGACCCTTCCATTTGGGATGAGCTAAGGTTGGGGAGTGGTGGAAAAGAAGGGATCCAGAGCTGGTTCATTCAAACAGTAGAATATTTCAAAGTTAAGTCTGAAATATTGGCTGGAGCTGTAGTTTCCTTGTTTGTTAGTTCATTTGCCTATTTAATCATACATTAATACATGCATGCCTTTATTCATTAAAGCATAAATTGATCAATCCACTAATGCATTGATTCATTCATTGATTCATTCATTCATTCATCCACAGCAGTTTCACCTTCCTTTTATTTAATTAATTAATTAATTTTAATGTTTTTTAGTTGATTTCAGAGAGAAGGAGGGAGAGAGAGAGAAACTTCAATGATGAGAATTATTGATCCACTGCCTCCTGCACTCCCCGTACTGGGGACCAAGCCCACAACCCCAGCATGTGCCCTGACTGGTAATGGAACCTGTGAACTCCTGGTTCATGGGTTGACGCTCAACCACTGAGCCACACCGGCTGGGCAGTTTCACTTTCTTCATCCTGTCTGACTCAAGCTGACCCTTGTTACCACCAACAATGTCTCCCTCCTCCAGGTTCCCCCTTCAAGTGGTTAATACAGTCCACAACATAGAGAATTAAGAATTGACTGTATTGTAGAAGTGTCCACTGAATTAAGCCAAAAGAGAATCCCATTTCTTCAGCCATTAGCACTTTCCAACCCCCACTTTTTCTTATTAGGTCTCAATCCCTCTGCCATTGATTCTCTCCTGTTTTCCAGGTTTGGCCCAGAGCATAGGGCTGGGTCACCTCATCTCTCTGTCCAGCTGGCTGAACAGACCTGGAACCTGTCCACTAGGACTCCAAAGCGGACTAACTCACTGCTTTGGTTCTCCAGGTTCCATAGTCCGGTGAGGAGACAGGTTCGAGCAAATAAATCAGTGCACTGCTGGGGTCACTGTTCCCGAGACAGAGAAAAGTACTAAAGAAGTACAGATGGGTGGTGGGGCAGGGCCAAAGTCAGAACACCTGAGCAGGTGTTTGAAGGCTAAGAGCATTTCAGGTTGGGTAACTCAGGGAAAAGCAGAGGCTCTTGAAAGGGTCTGCCTTATCTGAAAAACTGAGAAATGTTTAATGAGGTAGGGACTTGGGAGACCATAAGGAACCTCTCCCCAACCCCAAGGGGTCAGAGATGGGTGAGGGCTTCCTCCAGGCAACATCTCAGCTGTGCCTTTGGAGCTTAGAGAGAGGTGTGTGGATTTTGGGGTGGGAACAGGCACAGAAGAAGCACGGCCTCCTAAGGCTGGCTCCCATGGAGCTGGTAGCCATACTATGTGAGAGAACCTTTCCAGGTCCTCTCTCCTCTAGAGAAGGGGCTCGGGGTGAGGCTGGGTTGGAGATGTCATGAGTGTCACTCTTATTTTCCACTACAATCAGAGTCCAGTTTCTTTTCTTTTCCAAGTAAAAAGTAACTATTAATTGTTATCAATGATGCATTAAAGAAAAATCAGAAAAGTGGAGAAAAGAAAGAAAAGTCACCCATACCTTGGGTACATTTCCTTCTAGTCTTTTTCCCCCATGCATAGATTTTGTTTTTCCATGGTTGTGTTCACACTGTGCCCAAACTGTGCATCCTGCCATTTTCACTAATATTACTACATTATAAGCATCCCCCTGTTAGTTCAGTCTTTGTAAACAGCATCTGGACATTCAGCCCAAGGCTGTTCTCCAGAAGATAGCCAGGCTGCCCAGGGAGAGGGTTTGCAGCCCTGTTTCTAGACAGCTGACTCCTTGACACTGGTTGTTTTTGTGAAGAAAATATTCAGAATCAACTTTTATTTGGGTCTGCCAGGAGGTTCCACCATTGAAACTTTCCTTCTTTGGGCCAGTGATTCTAGGCAAGGGTAGCAGGTTGTGTCCATTCCACTATAGCTGTGTCTCCTTCCTGGAAGGAGAGATGGGAGTGTGTGAGCGGGAGAAGGTGCAGAAAGGGGCCCTCTGTCCCTGGTGCAGTCCAGTGCGGCCCTGAATCACCCCAACAGGCTAGCCATGCCTAACCCTCATTCAGCCCCTTGGGCTCTTAGGAATGCTACCCAGGCCAGCATCCAGACGTGACTCATGTACATGCCTTGCATGGGAAGCAGGGCAAGCTCACCCACCTACTGGATGGCACAGTCACAGCAGGCTCCAGGGTGGATGGGGGGGGGGAGGGGCCAGGCTGGCTGCCAAATGGTTATGCTGAGAACCACTCAGGGCCCCATAGCCCTGTGCCCAAGGAAAGGTGGGCATAGGATCCAGAAGCCCTGGGCTTAGAGCATCTGCCATCCTCCCCATGTACCTGAGGCGAGACACACAGGTGAGGGGTTTGAACCCTGCCCTGGACATGAGGGAAGAGGGCCCTCTCCTCATTTTATTGCCTAAAGCCAGGCCCCTCATCTCTTCCTGTCCTTGGCTGGTTGCTCTGTGCAGCACTGAACACTGGTGTCCCCACCCTACGCCTATTGCTCTAAAATCAAGGGCAGGGCAGATAGAGATGTGGAAACCCTGGTTGGGGGCGGGGGTAGGGGCAGCTCTGGGTTAGGTGGGCTCCATGGAAGGGACAGAGGGGACTGCCTGGGAATTGTGAGGGTGGGGCATCCTGGGCAGGAAACTGCCAACTGGGCCTGGATGCCAGGCCTGATTTTGACTGCCATCGCCTGGCTTTATGGCAAAGGCCGGTGACTGTCACCCATCCTCGGGGAGTAGGGGCTGGACTGGGTAGTCTTTCTGAGGACTGCCCTTGACCCTGCCCAGGAGTCAAGGATCCCCCCTTAGCAGCCACTGCTGCTGCCAAAATCAAGGTGCTCGCCATCACTCCACACACACGGCTTACCACTCACCATCCACACTGGCACCATGGATCGCCCTAGCTGCAGTTGGCACTGCTTGCTTTAGAGTGTGCTGGCATTTCCAGGAAAGCATCCATGCCTTGTAACCCTGGCCACTCTGCATCACCTTCCCTGAGATGCTCTGGAGCAAAAGCCCAGGAGGTGCCCTGGAGCCCCAAGGGCCCCAGAATGCCTTTCTCCTGTAGATGAGGGAATTGAGCCCAGAGAGGGAAGGAACTCAGCAGAGGCTCCTGTCACTGACTCAGGCTGACCCGCTCCACTGGCTGCGCAAGGCCAAGTGAAAAACTGCATGGTCCAGAGAAGCGGACAGACGGAGCATGCGATGGCTTCGTATGTCCTCTCATTTATGTTCCCATCAACCCTGTGGAGGAGTGATTGTTATCTCTTCTCTAGGAACCATAGAGACCCAGGTCTGTTGGGCTCCGGAGCCTGGGCCTCCCCCTCTGTGTGCTGTGGCTACAGGACGCTCGGCAGCTCCACCACCTGCCCTGTCCCTCTGTCGAGAGGGACAGGAAAATCGCCCCTTTCTGCCCACTGCGTCCTCTCCAAACCCAAGGTGGCAGCTGGCCAGAGAAAAGGCCTCTGGCCTCGGTTTCCCCATTGGCTCCCAGCTCATTCTGAGTGCTGAGGTCCTGGCGGCTGTTTCTCACCTGTGCCCCTCCCTCCCCGGCCCAGGTGAAGGTGTGGTTCCAGAACCGGAGGACAAAGTACAAGCGGCAAAAGCTGGAGGAGGAGGGACCCGAGTCCGAGCAGAAGAAGAAGGGCTCCCACCACATCAACCGGTGGCGCATCGCCACCAAGCAGGCCAACGGGGAGGACATCGATGTCACCTCCAATGACTAGGGTGGGCAGCCAGCCGCAAACCCAGGAGAGCAGAGTGCTGTCAGGGCCCTCGGCGGGCCCAACTGGACTCTGGCCACTCCCCGGCCCACTTGCGGGGAAGCCTCAAGTCACAGCCCCATAGGGCTTGGAGCCTGGGGCAACATCGACGGAGGGACAAGAAATGGGCTGGCTGAGGCCTGGGACGGCTCAACCTTCTCCTCAGAGAGCCTGCCTGCCTGCCTGGGCAGGCCCACAGCCACTGCTGCCTCCCAGCCATTCTCCATGTCTCTTTTCCTTTTGATGCATTTCTGTTTTAATTTATTTTCCAGGCACCCACTCTAGTTCTTAGTGATTCCCCTGTGTTTCCCTTCCCTATGGGAACAATAAAAGTCTCTCTCTTAATGACGCGGGCATCCAGCTCCAACCCCAGAGCCCGTGAGCCGGGGGTGGTGGCTTTGGTTTCTGGGCCACTGGGCACTGGCAGAGCAAGCTTGTTCAGGGCGTGGGAGCCTGGGGTGGGGCCTTAGAGACTCAATGTATTAACTCCTGTCCTTTGTTGGTCATCGACCTGGCCTCTAGCTCCAACTCCACAACAAGAGAAACTGAGGCTAGACATAGGGAAGGACGGCCCTGTACATGAGGGAGGCTATGCTTAGGTCTCCAATTGTGTTGAGCGATGAGCATCAGGTCCAGGTGGGTCAGGGGAGACAGACTGTGCGTACTTCCCATGTTTAGAGACTCTTCCTTTGAGGAGAAACCAGAGGGGAAGGGGAGTACTGGGGGTTGGGTGGAGGAGGCACCCTTCGCAGAGGCTGAAAATCCCAGCCCCACGTCCTGGCCTGACCAGGATGCTAACCTGTCCCCAGAGAACCTCCTTGTGCAAATTAAAGTCTCAGAGAAAGGACTTGAGTGTGGGCCTGCAACAAGTGCCCAAGGACACAGGGCCTCCCAGCCTGGGAGAGAGCGCCAAAGCCGGGCACGCCAAGCTCTTCAGTCCACCTGCCCTTCAGTATGTCCGCTTGTCTTTCCTGCTTTTCACACACCAAGGTTTCTTTCATTCCAAAAAAAGCAAAGCCCATATTCCTCACAGCCTTTCCCTGATGACATCCAAGTGGTCCCCAACCCTCTGCTGATGCTGATGGCAGTCAATTGCTGCCACCCACTTGTGGCCAAACTTAACTGCCTCTCGTCTGGCTTCACCTGCCCCCGTCTTCTGGCCATTCCTCCGGACTCCCTTGCCCCTCCCTGCCTGCATCTGGGTAACCCTGACACCTTCTTTCGCCTCTCCAAGTCCTTCCTTGCCTCGTCACCTCTGTCCACCCCAGGGTCAGTCCTGTGCCTTTGGCTTGGGCCTTCGCATCCACTGCCAGGACTTGTCTTTGGCTCCCTGGTTCACGCCTCCAGCTGACCTGTACTGAGCTGCAGGCCCCCTGAGCTAGCCACCAGCCGTTTGGTGTACTCCTTGCCCCTCGGCACCTCAAACCCAATGCATCTCTCCACCCTTTCTGCAGGATCGTCCACCTTGGCAATTGGCCAAGGTTTTGTCTCTCTTGGGAAACAGTGTACAAGGCTCCTGGGGTGTTGGGAGGGGAGGGGAGGAACGGTAGGTGTAATGAGGTTTGTGTGGATGTCAAGGATGAGGCCCACTTCAAAGGAGGACCTCCATGCTACGGCTAGGGTTCTCTTTCTCAGCCCAAATAGGATCCTGTCTCCCCCTTCCTAAGTCCCCCACCCTTCCTAAACTTCTTCCCCACCCTGACCTCTCCTACATCGCTCCTGGTACCTTCTGCTTCAGTCTCACCCATGTCATCCCTGTCCCTCAGTGAGCTGTGGGTTCTGCCGTGCCTTTACTTACATAGTTCTTGGTGCCTGGAATGTCCTGGTGGCTTGGTCAATGTTAAAGTCATTGGAAAGATGTCCAAGGCCCAGCCTTGTTGCCGGGGGCACACCTAGAGATCCAAACACAGAAGGTCCTTGTGCTGGGACTATGAGCATCTCACTCGGGGCTAGACACCAAAGGGTTAAGTCCCATCCCAACACCCCTCCTCGCATCAGCCAGGAAAATGCATCCCTCACATCCTGCAAAGGACCCGGTTAAACCTCAGGTGGACTCTTTCGCTATCAGGCAGGAGGGCTGACCTCTGGGAAGCTTGTGTGCACAGGTTGGATGAGGGTGAGAAGAGGAGACATCCCTTTTGGCATGAGTTATGGGGTGGGGGCAGAGGAATGGGTGAGCCGTACCACTCAAGATTCTCTCTCACTTGGTAGGGAAAGGGTGCAGGGAAATCACAGCAGAGCACCCCCTGTCATCCCGATAAAGAGCTGGAAAGGACCCAAGGAAACCTGCCAATCTTCCCAGGCCAGGCCTGTGGGGGGCGGGGCGGGAGTCCCCGAGCACTCCCATCCATCCCCCGTGTTGTGCCTCTCCCCACAGACGGTAAATATTGGTGTTGTGACTTCATTAATAAAGGCTTCTGTGAGCCTGAAAAACATGGAATCAGGATGAACTATTTTCTGAGCTGTGGGCTTGCCAGGTTTGCTAATTTGGGAGTTTTTGGGCCCTCTCCAGGGAACAAACCAAAGTCTCTCTCAAAGACACACAGATGCAGCCAGGAAGGGGAGCAGAAGCCTCGGAATGATGCTCCCTTCCCTCCCCGACCACTCCTCCCCCTGGAGATGAGGGCCTGCAGGGGTGAGGATGGTGGACAGGAGCTGCCGGGTCAGACCTCCCCTGAAGCAACCTGCTGGGCCATAGGCCTCAGCGGTGCTGGCCTCGGGGGCCCTGCAGAGTCCAGTGGCTGAGGTGTGATGAGCTCCTGTGAGGACCCACGTTGCATGCACTGAAGAGGAGGGAATACCAACACCGGGGAGCTGTTCGTAACTCTTGTGGCCCAAGCCCTGGGCCTCACATCCAGGGAAGGGTCTTTACACATCCTCTTGTCCTCGAAACTTTCCGGGATTGGTCCCTCGGGCCTCCACAGCCGCATGGCTCATGCTTTTAGCATCTCTGCGCTTGGCTTACACCAACTCCTCCTCACCGGAGCTGTGATTGCTTCCCGTGGGGCTTTGTGGAACTCTCGCCTCGCGACCAGGGTTCTGGCCAGGAGGGAGCCAGGCTGGCCCACAGGCCTCTCCCAGAGCCCGTGCTCCAGGGCAGCCATGCAGGGGGAGGGGCAGGGAGGCCAGCAGGCTGAGCAGAGCAGGCCCAGCCAGCTTTCCTGTCAGACGGGTGCTGCCAATTCGGAGCCAGACATCAGAACAGGTTTAACCAATTACCCGAGCGCCCCATCTGCTGTCTGGGGTGTGTGTGAGGGTGAGTGCATGTGAGGGTGTCTGTCTGGTCTGGGAGGGCTGTGGGCGTGTGTGCATGAGTGTGACTGTGTGGGTGTGTGTGGGCGGTCGGCTGTGCACGTGGGCAGTGTGTGGCTGCGTGTCCCAGCTGTACCCCCTCATTTGTCAAAGACTGTGGCCACCAGCTTATGGTCTTCCTGTCTCCCCAAGACCTCCACCCAGCACCCCAGCCTCTCATTCCCTCTCACCTCATCACCACCCACTCTCAGGCCTTATCAGAACCCAGAATTGTAGCTGCTCTCAAATCCCACATTCAGCTGTCCTTTCCTACCAGACCCCATGTTCTTCCTGCTCACTCACTCAGTTTTCCTTTTCCTCCGCGCTTTGACCTCATGAAATTCCCCTGCCACAGGCTCCTCTATTCTCTCTCCAACACCCTCTGTCCCACTGTTCCTTAGTTGCACCCGCCTGGCAAAATCCCAAACTTGCTTGAACCTGTTTCCTTGTCTAACCTTGCAGCTCAGTCTGTAAGGACACCAGGCAAGCTTGCTCGATGGCCCCCCCTGGAGGTCGAGATCCCAGCCTCAGCTGCGGCTCACCCCTGTTGATAAGTCCTCTCTCATTCTCCATAGGGGACGTCTCAAACCGTCATCCTTCTCCTCATACCTCCTCTCCTTCACCCTCAGCAGAGGACTTGATTTGCATCTTCAGAGAGAAAAAGGCAGCAGAGGAAGAGAACTCCTTCATATCAGTCAGGGGCCTGCAGGAAGAGACGGCCCCTTCAAGTGGGGCACTTAGAGGAGAGTTGAATAATGAATTTTGGGAAGCCAGCAGAGATGTTGCAGTGTCCCAAGGTTAGCAACAACGGGGAGCCCACACAGCCCTGGTAAGAGGCAGGAGCAGTTACCAGAACCTGAGAGGACAGCTGGGCGGAGAGGGCCCCAGCTGGGGCTGCAGCCTTCAGTAGCAGGAGGCCCGCAGACTGCAGTGGAGA
>NW_005359516.1:501835-528508 GCF_000412655.1 Myotis brandtii | reverse complement strand
GGGGGGGGGGGGGGAGGAGATAAATCCCCCAGTCTCACTCTCCTCCAATCACCAGTTTCCTAGTGGTGATTCCCAGTGGTGGGAGCCAGACATCAAGTCCATTTGAGCCAGCCTTTGGGATGGAGAGCTCATCTGGAGGGGCCAGGGAAGCTAGCCTCTCACTCCGCAACTTCCCACACTCATACCCACACCGCCTGCTTCCAACCCATCCTCTCCACCTGCCTCCTGTTACCACCCCGGCTCCTCTCTCCTCAAGGAGGATTCTCCCCGCACCCTGGAGGACCTCTCTCCTGGGTGGCTCTTTTTCTTCTCTGCCTTTACAGTCTCTTCCACTCTCACCCATTAGAGTTTCCACAGGTCTGAGAGTCTCCCGTCTAAAGCCTTCCCTTAGCCCCATGTCATGCTGCAGCCATTATGTCTCTCTGCCCACCTCACAAGAATTTCCTAACAGGCACTCAGTGGGCGTCCTGCTAACTTCTCAACCCAGGAAGATCTGACTTTTGCCCTCACCGCACTCCACTGAGATCCTTCTCTGCAGGTCCTTGGTCTTTATCTTCCTTAAACTCTCAGCACCGACTAAGTATGTGGACAGCTTCTCCTACTTGAAGGATGCTCATCCCTTGTCCTCTGGGATATCATGCTCTCCTTATCTTCCTCCTACCTCTTGTTTAGTTTGCTAGGGCTGCCATGACAAGCACCACAGGTGGGGTGGCTTAAACAACTCCTCCTCTCACAGTTCTGGAGGCTGGAAGCCCACAGTCAAAGTGCCAGCATGGTTAGTTTTTGCTGAGGCCTCTCTCCTTAGCTTGCAGATGACTATCTTCCTGTTCACATAGAATTCTCCCTCGATACTTGTCTGTGTCTCAATTTCTTCTTTTTTTTAAAAAAATATTTTTATTGATTTTTAGAGAGGAAGGGAGAAGGATAGACAGATAGAAACATCAATGATGAGAGAATCATTGATCAGCTGCCTCCTGCATACCCCCTACTGGGGATTGAGCATGTGCCCTTGGCTGGAATTGAATCTTGGACTTTCTGTCCGCAGGCCAACACTCTATCCACTGAGCCAAACCAGCTAGGGCTAAATTCCTTCTTCTTATAAGGACACTGGTCATATTGGATTAGGACCCACCCTAATGACCTAATTTTACCTTAATTACCTCTTTAAAGATCCTACCTCCAATACAGTCACATTCTGGGGAATTAAGATTTCAACATATGAATTTGGGGTGACATGATTCAGCCAATAACACTTTTCTTGGGGCTGCACTTCTTAGCGGCAGATGACTATCTTCCTGTTCACATAGAATTCTCCCTTGATGCTTGTCTGTGTCCAAATTTCTTCTTCTTATAAGGACACCGGTCATATTGGATTAGGACCCACCCTAATGACCTCATTTTATCTTAATTACCTCTTTAAAGATCCTACCTCTAATACAGTCACATTCTGGGGAATTAAGACTTCAACACATGAATTTGGGGTGACAGGATTCAGCCATTAACACTTTTCTTGGGCTGCACTTCTTAGCAAAACATCAATGATGAAGGAGAATCATTGATCAGCTGCCTCCTGCATACCCCCTACTGGGGATTGAGCATGTGCCCTTGGCTGGAATTGAATCTTGGACTTTCTCGCAGGCCAATCACATAGAATTCTCCCTTGATGCTTGTCTGTGTCCAAATTTCTTCTTCTTATAAGGACACCGGTCATATTGGATTAGGACCCACCCTAATGACCTCATTTTATCTTAATTACCTCTTTAAAGATCCTACCTCTAATACAGTCACATTCTGGGGAATTAAGACTTCAACACATGAATTTGGGGTGACAGGATTCAGCCATTAACACTTTTCTTGGGCTGCACTTCTTAGCAGCCTCCTGTCTCTCTGTCCAGGCCTCAGAGATGGGGACTCCTCAAGGTAACATCCCAGATCTTCCTCTTCTCACCTCACATACTACCCTGGGTGGTTGCGCTGGCCGTCTAGCTCCAGGTGCTGTCAATAAATAGACAACATGCCAGTCTGCATATCCAATCTCGAACTGCCTCCTGAGTTCCAGACAAGCACTCATTCATTGTCTCGATATCTCAACTTTTTATCTTGCAGGAACCTCTATTAACTTGTAAAACAGAGTGCATTACCTCCTCTGCACATTTGTTCTTCCCTCTCTGTTCCTTAGCACCAAGAAATGGCACCACTATCCACGTCCTCAGCTGCCCGAGCGGGGAACTTGGGGCCATCTTTGACTCCTCCTCTTCCCCACAGCCAATCACCAAGAGCGGAGCAGTGGTGATGTCTTCACTTCTCTCCATCCCCATCCCATGACCTGGCCCAGCCCCCATGTCCCCTCACCTGGGCTGCCTCAGTGGCCTCTTCCCTGGGCTCCACGCTCCACTCCACTCTGTTGCCAGATGAATCCACTTCCCCACTGAAAGCCTCTGATGGCTCCCAGCTGTCCTTGGCCCTGCAGCAGCTGGCCCCCTTCCACCTCCAGCGTCTTGCCCCCTGTTCTCTAACAACTGAGCTCCTGGCAGCTCAACCCTGGATGGAGGGGAGCGAGGGCCCTGCTTACTGTCCCTCCCTCTGCCAGACTCACCTGGGCAGAGGAGAACCAGCTCAGGTGGCAGGGGTCCGCCCCCTTCCCTCATTGCCTCGCTGAATTGCATGGGCTCTTCAAGGGGGTGTCGTCTGCCTATGCCTGTTTGCCCATTTGTCTACCTTCTCTTTCCTCTTTTCCCCTTCCTTCTCTCCATCCTCCCATAAGGCCCAGGGAACTGGGGGGAGCCCAGATTTTTGCTCCTTGTGGGGAAGGAGCCAGACTCAGATCTTAGACAAGGCTGCCAGCAGCTAGTGCACCTCAGAGTGGGGCATGGAGAGGGAACACTTCTCGGCTACGGCCCAGAGAGTCACCTGGAAGCATGGGCATGTGGGGCAGGATGGGGGGGAGGGGGGCCTTGTGGGGAGTGGCTGAGAGGTTCCTGTTTGGCAGGCTAGCCAGTGACATGGGGATGGGTGAGATGGCAGGAGCGGCAGCAGCTCTGGGGACTGGGGGAAGCTGATTCTGAAATTAAGGCGAGGCTCCCCAGCGCCTTGGGAAAGGGTCACTCATCACTGCCCTCATCCCCTAGCATTCGGACTCTCCTTCTAACCACGGCCTGAGTGGGAGGAGGGAGGCCCCAGGGGCCAGCAGGTGGAAGCCACATTCCTGGAGTGTTAATGATCTCTGGGCAGGGCAGGAGCTGAGACCCCAGACCAGCTAAAAACAACAAACAGCTCCCAGGAGGGATTTGTGTCTGTCCCGAGAGTCAAGGATTTCCGACACCCGGATGGGGGTTGTGGCCAGTGGGGCTCTTAGCAAAGAAATTCCCCAGAGACCAGAAGCCCCCTGACCCAGGAGTATCACTTTGGATCAGACCCTTCCCCCATCCCTTTCCCTCCTCCACCCTCCTAGGGAGGCCCAGCACCCCTGACACTGGGGAGGTGAGAGGAGAGTCCAGGTGAGTTCCTCACCTAGTCCCTCTAACCTCTGTCCACCAGTCCAGAGAACGATGCTGTTTCTGGCATTTTATCGCTAAGGACACCACGGCTCTAAGAGAGAATATGCTCCACACACATCTGACCCAAGGAATGGGTGAATGAGTGATGCCGGGGCCAAGCTGGGGCCGGGATCCGGGCTGGCCCGACCCCAACCATAAACCCTACCTCTACTGCATGGTCACCCTGCAGGAGTGGAAGATGCTTGGAGGTCCCAGAGCTGTCAGGAGGCAGCCAAGGCCTGGCCCTGAGGGACTGTGGAGGAGTTAGAAGGGGCAGAGTTCCCAGGGCTGGTGCTAGACACACTGTGGACATCAGGTACCTTTCCACTTGGCTCAAACCTTTCCACCCTGTGTAGCCTCTCTTGGCCCCCAGGCAGCGCAGAATGACCCCCCGCCCCCACCACTCTCCCTTCTAGTCCCCTTGACCCCCCAGGCAGCGCAGAATGACCCCCCGCCCCCACCACCACCACCACTCTCCCTTCTAGTCCCCTTGATATAAACAGTAGGAGAATCTACCGAAATCCCTTTTCTACTCTAGTTCCTTGCAGTGGGGCCCTTAGTAAGTGCCCAGCAACCGCTCTGCAAAGGGGCTTCCTTCTGCAGAGTTTCAATTCATCCCCGTTGTCCAGCTTCCTGCCCGCACACGCTCTTCTGTCCTTCCCTCTACCCTTCCCTCTGACCCCTCCTGAGCCTGGGTGGCCTTCCTATAAAATCCTGGCCTAGCCGTTGGCTTGTTCCCACTGTGTTTCCCTGCTCCCACCTCTCCACCCATAATTCACAAAGCCAAGCCTTGATGCTTTAAATCCATCATTTATTGCCCACAGTTCATTAGTAGTACACAAATCACAGAGATTGAGAAATTTTCTGAGAAGGTTAAAAAGACACTGCAAAGTAACCTGGGTGTGACCGAGGCCCAGGGCTGGGAAACCACCTTGCTTCTGTCCGCGGGCCTGTTTCCTCTCAGAACCCCACCCTTCTGCCAGGGTAGAGGCCCAGGACAGGAAACAGCCCCCCCTCCCCACCTCCTCCCCAATCAGGAGGTGGGACGGGATGCTGGCCATCCTGACTCGGCAGCCATCCTGGCATCTTGGGCTTTTGGTCCCTGCACATGCGCACTGTTCTCTGGAAACGGGAGAGGGGCATCCCAAGCCTTCAGGAATGTTTGAAGTGACCAGAGGAGGGCCAGGCAGAGATACCAGAGCTGGAGAATCGGCTGCAGGTGTGGCCTGGATTCTGGCACCGCTGGGCCAGCCCTGCCCTGACTCAGCCTCCTCCCCAGACATGAAACCATCTTCCCAGGAGGCCTCCCTTCCTCTGGCCTCAGCTGAGAGGGGCTGGGTGTGAACTGAAAGTTTCCCCTCGTGGTGTTTTCTGCAGCCAGACCAGGGCCTAGCAGCACGGCTCGCTGAATCTCTGACACTGTCACCCTGAGCTATAAGGATCCTTCGCTGCCACCACCCCTACCAGGAGGAGCCCCCTGAAGTCACCTGAAACTGCATTTGGGAGCATCACCGGAAATCATCTGGGAGATACAGTAAATAGGTTATGAGATGCAGGGGCCACAGGGCTGGGCCGGGGCAGCCAGCCCAGAGGGGAGATGGAGAGATCCCATCTCTGCCAGGCCTCTGGAGGGGGTAGGGGGGTGAAGAGCTGGGGGGAGCAGTTTTGGTCCCAAGGTAAAGTGCACAAGAATAAGACCCAATAAGCCCTGGCCGGTTTGGCTCCATGGATAGAGCGTCGGCCTGCGGACTGAAGGGTCCCAGGTTCGATTCCGGTCAAGGGCACATGCCCAGGTTGTGGGCTCAATCCCCAGTGGGGGGCATGCAGGAGGCAGCCAATCAATGATTCTCTCTCATCATTGATATTTCTATCTCTCTCTCCCTCTTCCTTCCTCTCTGAAATTAATTAAAAATATATATTTTTTTAAAAAGACCCAATAAGAGGTGAGGTGGGGTGAGTTTGCAAAAGAGGCCCCAGACGTGCCCAGGCCCCAGTCGCTGGCACGTTCACATTATGGCGGGAGTAACGCAAAAATACCTGACCCTCCAACACCGAGGCAGCCCTTCCCTCTGCTGCTCTGTCTTCCATGCGTGTCGCTGCCTCTCCCCTTCCTGACGGGCAGTGGGTGGGCTGCTCCTTGGGAGAGTGGGGGCCCTCAGGGCTGCACCCTGCAGAGCTGGCTGGGAGGCTCCAGGGCCCGGCTGGGAGGTGAGGGCAGCAGGGGCTTCTGGTGGGAGGTCTGGTGCCAATGCCTGTAGAAGACCCACCTCGCCACAACTCCCCCCGCCCCAAGGGGAGCAGAGCCTGTGGCCAGGCCTCCGCTGCCCCGCACCGCCTTTCCCTGCACGTACCTGTCCACCTCCAGCCGCATCTCTCCCCAGGTGGAGTCAGGTACCAGGGGAGGGGAGGCCCTGAGGCTGCATGTTGAAGGCTCATTCCAGTTGTGACCAGGTGAGAGATACCTTGAGACCCATGCGTCCTCTTTTTGGGGCCTTTCAGACGAGAGATTACCCTGTTCACCCCACCCAGGCCCTGATTTCCTCTGCAGAGCTCTCCCCTTTCCTGCCCTGAACTGGAAGGGAGGCGGCAGCCAGCAGCCAGCAGCCAGCAGCCAGGGGCCTCAGAGGCCAGTGCAGGGTGAGAGGCGGCATGTAGGTGTGGCTCCCCACTCCAGCCCAGGCATCCATACTACCTCCTCCTTCACAACTGTAAAGTGTTTGGCAAAGGCCCAGTGCTCCCAGGAGGTGGGGTCACATACAGAACAGCAGAGTCCGGGTCCTGAGGCCAACTGCTGGCCATGCCCACAGGGACCAGCCCCTTTCCCAGTCCAGTGTCCGTGTTGGGATGACCAGCATCTGAGCGGGACAGGCAAAGACGGGATCTAGCTGGAGGAGCAGGCGGGAATCCCTTGATCCAGTCCTCGGGTTCCAGACATGGGGGTGGAGGCTCAGAGAAGGAAGTGGGCTTGTCCAAGGTTACGCCGCTGGCCAGAGCCAGCGCCTGCTTTGATTCTCGGGTTGATGCTTCCTCTCCGATAGGTGCCTAGAGATCTGGCCTTTGTACTCTCAGGCACGGGGCCCTCCTGCTCAGTGGCCGTCGGCCTGGCTCCAGCCCCACACTCGGCCCCAATGCCCAGCTTCCAGCCTGGTGCCGGGGAGGAAGATCTTCCTGCAAAGGCCGGGCTGCATGCCCCCGGCTCCTGCCCAACATCATTCCTTCTTGGGGCTTCCTGCCTGGAGCTGGGGTCATCCCAGGGGCCTCCCATATATCAGGGCTCCATGAAGGGTGATGCCAGCTCGTGTGTCACTGGGCTTCGTGTAGAGGAATCGGTTCTGCAGGTGTGGCCTGGATCTTGAAGGCCAGCCACACTCAGAGCCAGCTGCCCATGGAACCTTCCAGAGACTTCCAGTGCTCCTTGATTTCCTGGGCCACCTCCTGAGGACCTTAATCATAGCTGGCTCATCCGGCGAGGGGTAGACTACCTCCCCTCCCTTCCCTACCCCTGAACACCCAGGGAGACGTCGGTCTTGGCCACAGCAATATCTTAAATCTACCAGCCCCACCACCAAGCCAGCCAGCTCGCTGCAGGCCTACCCCTACTCCCACCACCAGACCACCATCTGGGCAGCTGCAACCAAGGCTTGATTCTGATAAAAAATAAAAATAAAAAGTATAAAAGGATCCTAATTCTACCCTGTGGGCACTCTACAACTTTTCAGCTTCACACATAATTGTGCTGAGTAGAGTTTTGGCAACCCCACGTAAGGCCCAGGAATGCACTTGATTATTTGTATAGGAAATGTGTCAGAATTCCTCTCCCTTATGTTAACAGGTGAATAGATTAGTCTCCCTACCACTGTGGATGGAGACCCCCCCGCCCCCAGGTGGCCCAGGACTGGTGGGGCCAGCTTGCCCTCCCTGCAGGCGCTACTCATGAGACCTCTTCCCCGCCCCCAGCTCCCCAGGCTGGACCAGGCTGCATCCCCAGGCCAGCCGGCCACCACTCACAGCCCCTTGTTGTACACCACTGTCCGGCTGCTGGTGGCCCGGGCAATCTCAGGCTCTAACTGGGATGTTTCGATCTGAGGAGAGAGAACAGAGGGAGGAAAGGTGAGGGGGATGAGAGGGGAGGGGTGAGTGGGGAGGCTGGGAGTAGCAGTTAGGACTGCTCTGGAGCCCACAGTTGCCCCTGGCACCCCATCTTTAATTTTTTCTGCCCTCCTGCCAAGGGGCTCACAGTATCCCTTCCTGCCCAGGCCTCTTCCTCGGCCCGTGTGTCCATGCAGGTGAGCATCCTATGCTCTGGCCTCTGAGTTCTGTACTTCCCTCCAATACCTTGTCCACTGTGCTGCACAAATCCCTTCCCAGGGCCACACCCTGGGCCTGGTCACCAACCAGGGCTGCTCTACCCAAACTCCTTAAATCCAAACCCTACTCTCTCAGACCCCAATCATTCCAGCACCCCACTCACTCTCCCTGTCTGTTTTCTCTTAATATATATTTTTATTGATTTCAGAGAGGAAGGGAGAGGGAGAGAGAGAGAAAAACATCAATGATGAGAGAGAATCATTGATCGGCTGCCTCCTGCACACCCCTACCGGGGATTGAGCCCGCAACCCGGGCATGTGCCCTAACCGGGAATCGAACCATGACCTCCTGATCATAGGCCGATGCTTACCCCTGAACCAGGCCAGCCAGGCTCCCTGTCTGTTTTTAGACCACCGAGACCCCAGGGCCCAGCTTCCCATTCTCCTCCTCTAACCTGGACGTGAAGGGCTATCACTTCAGCCCCAGGTCCTTCCAGCCCTGACTGGCTTTGGAGAAAACCCATCATGCAGTCTCCTTGTCTCCACTTGAACCTGACCACTAATGTAGACATTCAACATTCAGGGTCCATGACTTTGGCTGGATCCTCACAGTAGCCAGGAACACCCTCACCCCCTGGCCACATCGCCAGTCACCTCGCTCTCCCATTCTCCACAGGCGTCTCCTCATCCTCAGCTCCCCCCTCACCCTGAGCAGATGAGCCTTCTCACTGCCTCAGGGAAAACAATAGAAGGCGTCAGAAGGAACCCATCCATGTCCCATCTCCCATCGTAAACTCACGGCCTACTGTGTCCACACTCTGCTCCACACCTGCCCTCCTGCTACCCCACCCGTCCCCTCAGAGGTGTTCCCATAAGCCCAGCTCCCCCGTCCACTCCAGGAGCCCACTCCTGGGTTGTCCTCCCTCTTCCCCACCTTTTCTCTTGCTGACTCCTGCCCTCCAGCATTTCCACACAGACAAGCACCTTCTGTCTAAGAAAGACCTCCCCTCAACCCCACGTCACACTGTGTAGCTTCTGCCTGGTGTCTCTCCTCCCCAGCAACCACATTCCTTTAAGGCACTATCTACAGCCGTAGCCACCTCCACCTCCTCACCTCCCACTGCCTTTTCAACCCACAGGAAATCTGGCTTCCGTTCCCACCACGTTCCACAAAAAAATCTTTCTCTCCAAGGTCACTGCTAACCCCCCTTTTTTGTGTGTGACATCCACTGGACACTTTTCAGGGTCCCTGGCTGGGCTCTCTTCCCTGATCATACAGCCTTCCCTGCGACTCCCAGATTTGAGGAGTCTCCAGCCACATTTCCCCCCTGAGTCTTGGGTCCACAACGGACTGCTTACTGAACATCCCTGTGATGTCTCCTAGGCACCTTAACGGAACCTATCTAAAATGGAACTGAATCCACCCCCTGCCCCAATCCAGCCCACCATGCTGCCACCTAATGGTGCTCTGGCCAGAGACCCTGGGGCCCAGGCACAGGGTGCCACAGACCAGCGCTGGATGCAAAGAACTCAGTGGAACACAGGCTGCGCATGTCAGAGGCCAGACAAGAGGGGGCTTGATGTGGACTAGGGTTGTGGGCATAGCAGAGTTTCTGGAGAAGGGGGACCCTTCCCCTGTAGTCCCTGGTACCCCAATACCCAGGCTCTGGCCATTTGAGAGGGCCAAAGAGACAAGAGCTAGGCTCAAGGCCTGGGCCTCTTCCCCACCCCCTCGCCTCAAACCACCTCCCCCGTCCCCACCCCTGCTGGCCTCTGAGTTCCCTCCACTCCACCCGCTCGCCTCGTCCCCACGCTGACACTGACACAATGCACAGCGCCCACGCTTAAAAATCTAAATGCTTTTGAAAATGTTTAACCTAGTTAGACAAATTAGCAAAAATTTGTGCAAAACAATTTAGGTATTTAAAATATTCAATGTTTTTAAAAAACTGGAAAACTGTTCTTAGCTTTCAGCTGCAAAAACCAACAAAATATAACATCCCAGCAATCTTACCATGAGGTGTAACATAACCCTTCGGGAAAGCTGTTAAACAGCTACTGAGGCATCCTGGGAAATAGCACTTCATTTATTCAAATGCACATATGTCAGGCTTTTGCACCATATGTCATTCCAAGCTATTTACAGTAATAATTAAATCTTAATCAACGTTTAACCTCTGTAAAATGTTTGAAGAATCCTAATCACCCTTCAGACTGCACTAATGAAGGAGAAATATATAAACATAAAAGGAAAATGATGCATAGATATCACGCTGGAAAGAACAGTAATTGCAAAATTGTATTTCTTTTAAATATAATCAGTAAATGATGTAAAGTAAGCCAAGGAGTATTTTAAGTTAAGACATCTTGGATGTCAGAGGTGTGAGCAGCTAATTTTGTTCTGCTACCCATAACAGATGTAGCATATTTTATTTTAGTGCCATTATTAGCAACTTCCCATGCCGGCTTTCACTGAAGCACCAAGGCCCGCATGAAAATCGGAGGGAGAGGCTGCTGCTCACCACCACAGTGGAGGGCCATGGGCCAGGGCCACGGCCACTCGGCTCACTCCCTGGAGAGGGCTGGCCCCGTGACCCTCCCAGTGGAGGCTGTCACAGACCCAGGACCCCCGGGCTCCCCCAGGCTCCCCCCTGTGCTGAGGGCAGCTGGTGGGAGGGACGCAGGGGCGAGAAGCAGGCAGTGGGAAGGTCCTGGGGGGAGGTGACTGGGGCACCCAGGAGCAGGGGCTTGGGGACAGAGCTGGCATGCAAGGCTCTTTCTCTCATTTCAACTCCATCAGCCTTCAAGCCAGCAGATGTGTCTGGCTGCCAACTCCATCCACCAAGGCTGGGCACACAGAGATGGAGAAGATCAGCCCATGCCCTTGAGGAGCTCCAAGTCTAGGGGAGGAGCAGATAGGAAAGCAGATGGATCCCAGAGAGAAAAGTGCCATGGAAACTGGGGAGGGGGCGGAGTCAGCACGTACTAGTGAAAGAACGGGGAAGGAGGACTTCCCAGAGGAGGTGGGCCAGGAGGGGAGGGGAGGATTTCCACGAGAGGGCAAGAAAAACTTGCTGGGGGAAGGAAAAGCACTCACGGGCCAGCACGGCCTGCTGGCTGTGGGCAGTGTTGGGCACGTGGGGTGTGTGGCAAGAAACGGAGGTGGGGCTGGGACAGGCAGGCACTCGAAGCCCAGGCCCAGGCAGAGGTGTCAGCATTTCATCTGAAGGCAACAAGGCAGCGGGGAAGAGTCTGGGCAGGGGTGGGCTCCCCTTTAGAAAGGTCTCCCTGGTGGCGGAGGGTGTGGGGGATGGACCGGAGGAGTGGGCGGCAGCTGTGGGAATCCGAGAGAGGGGCCAGGCCCTGCCCTAAGATGCTGCCACGGTGGCTGAGAGAAGAGCGCCCGCGGGGATCCTTTCCGAAGATGAAACCCATAGGAGTTGATGACCAATCCCATGTGGGGGTAAGAGGGAGGTGTCGAGAATGACTGTGCGTTGGATGATTCCTAATTCTAACTCAGGAGCTGGGTGGCTGGCTGTGCTGTTCTCAGAGGCAGGGAACACGGGAGGGGGGAGGGGGAGGGGTCAGGGTGGGAGGTGATGGGCTCAGGTTCAGCCACGATGAGCCTCCCAGCCAGAGAGGCCCGAGAAGCAGGCAGGTCCCAGGCTCTGGGGCTCTGGCCAGGGGTCTGGGCAGGAGGACGAGCCGGGATGTGAGCACAGCCGGAGCCCCCGGAGTGGAGGAGCTTGCCCAGGAGAGCAGATGGCAGGGGAGGGTGCCAGGCCTGGGGAACAGGCACATTTGAGGGGCGGGCATACGGAACAAGCCCGTGATGGCGGCCTGAGGGGACCAGCCCAAGGAGTGGAAGCAACGGCAGAGGGTGCCACAGACACCAGGCTGAGAGGCTGTGGTCTTGGCACTGGGATTTGGTGACCCGCGGAGTCCAGATGTCCTAACCTTCACTCAGTGCTGACCCCAGGCACAGCCTCTCACTTCTGTCCTGGGCCAACTCCACTGGCCATTGGTGAAGACCCCTCCCGCTCTCTGGCCACAGTGGGGGGTTGGCTCAATGGCCCACCATCTTGAGGTCTCATGGGTCTGGACCACTAGGATTCCTCCGCGCTGGGCTAGCAAGGGAGGCTGGGGCAGGGACGCCTGGGCTGTACCCCCACTTGAAGATCACCTGCCTTGGGTATGGGGGGCTGTGTCCTCCATGAAAATCATACCCTCGGCCCTGCTAGTAAAAAAATGTGATTCAGGACCTGGGTGAGGGCAGTGGAGCGCCCTGCTGCTGCCCTACCCCCCTCCGGAGTCCCCGAGGCAGGGACAGAGAGTTGTGCTGTGCTCCTGGAGTCCCTGCCGTTTGGGGACTGGTGGGTAAGATTCGGAAGCCGGCTGTATGTGCCACGTCAGAAGTACAGTGAACAGCATGTGGCTACAGTGGCTCCCAGGCAGGTGTGGTGGGAGGGAGGTGCCAGGGCCCAGTGGGCACAGCAAGGTGAGGCCAGCAGCACCAGTAAAAGCTAGAGCCCCAGGACAGGGGCTTGGTTCTGACCACAGAAGAGCTCCGAGGGGCCACCTCTGGGAAGAGGGTGACAAGGAGAAAAGTGGCCACAGGGAGATCTAGTCCCAGGCTGCCAGGTGGGGGCAGGCAGGAACCCTAGGGCCCCTCTGTTCATCTGGTGGACTCCTCCCCAGGCACCTGATGGCCAGTCAGCAGGGGCCCTTGAGGGAAGGGGGTGCCTGGGATGGGGAGCCAGAGCCCTGGAGGGTGGGGGCCCCAGGCACCAGCAAGAAAGCTGAAGTTATGCATCAGCACTGGCTGATGGAACCCCCAGCCTCAGAACTGGGGTGCCATGAAGACGTGGGTCTGCTGGGAACATGCCCACCCTGCCACGACATAAGCATTGTTGCCCTGCTAGCATTCCAGGACTCTGAGCCAGAACCTGCTCCCTCACTCCAGATTGCCCCCCGCCCCATATCAGAGCCCCAACTCCCCTCTAGACCCAGCCAGGCCCTGCTGCCCCTCGCAGGTGCTACCTCCAGACCACTGGTTGCATCTAAGATCAGAGGCAGCAGACATAAAGCACCACATCCTGTATCCCGCAGCCCCCCCCCCCCCCAAGGCCCAGCTGGCCCCAGAGTCCCCTAGAGCAGCCCGGCAGCCTTCCTGTGTGGCAGGGGAAGGGTTAACCCTGAGCTATTTGCCTCTGTCCCCTGGCGCATCTTGGGTGGGGGGCCAGAGTCAGGAATGCATTTGGGGCCACCCTCTGCCTCTGCAGCCTCGGAGCACACACACCTGCAGCCAGCGGCCAGCAGATAGTTTACATATTTGAACCTGGAGCTAAGGTGCCGAGACATAAACAGGAAACTGGATCCGCAGCCTGTGCCCCATTCTCAGGGGCTTTTACCTACTACAAAGCACTTCCTCCTCCTGGCCTTTTTTCTGGTGGCTTTTCTGCCTCCTTTTCAAAGGCACGGGGCTGGGGGCTGGGGTGTTCAGCGTGACCCTGTGACATTGTTCAAAGCCGCCTCCTGCTCCTGGCCAAGGGTTTGGGCCTCCGAGGGTCCACAGGTGGCGACGACATTGACACGGGGTCCAATGCCCAGGCTGGAACCCGGCTGACCCTGGCACCTGGCTGACCCTGTGTGCCTGAGGCCTCTGCCAGGCCTGGAACCAACTTGCCTCCTGGGCAGCCACATCCCACCCCTTCTCACCAGGGTGAGGCGGACCTCGGGTCTTGCTCAGACACACACATCCAGGCCCCACCTTTGGGGCAGTTATCCTGATTGGTGTGTCAGGGTGTTAGGCTGGGGCTGAGGAGTAGCTGAGGCCTGAGCCTTAGACCCCTGTGTCAGGCCTCTGGTGCTGGCTCTGGGCTCCCATTGATTTCCCAGTGAATGTCAGCCTTCTTGGCTGGACGCTCAAGGCCTTCTGGAACCTTCTTCAGGTTCATCACTCACTGGCTGCTCTCTGTTTCCAATACATTGTATGTTTAGGCTTCGAGGCCTGAGTCCAGCTATATCCTAATCTTTTAAGGCTGCCTCCTCCAGGAAGCCTCCCCTGATCTTCTCAGACCAAATCCATGCTGCCATCCCTGGTACCCCTGGCACTTATTTCCGTCTCCATCACATCTCCAGTTGTAGGCCAATTTGTACACTAACCATATGTGAACACAGCAGTCCCCCACCTCAGCCCAGTGTGAGCCACTCGAGACAGCTCAGTATTCCTGTGCCTTGTCACTATAGGTCCTCCATGAAAGTTGAATCACATTGAACCAAGCTCCCCAAGAGCAGGAATCCTGTCTTATCTTTTCCCTCCCAGTGGGTGCTCAGACCCCCTCCCTCCCCCACCCCCTCCCATTTTGGAGCTTTGTTCCTGAGTGCCCTCTGGTGGACCAATTCCAGAATCATTTTCTGTCCTAAGGGCCTCAGTTTTTTCATATGTGCAGTGGGAAGATTTTCTACCCTTGGGTTTGGGATGAGGATAAATCAAGAAACGGATGGGAGAGCCCTTCGGAGACTTAGAAAGCCTATGGGATACTGCGTAAGGAAGGCAGGGCCCTGTGGCTATCCCCGTGCCCAGGCCCAATCCTGCCGCCTGCATCTCCTCATGGCTCACAAGGTTAAGCACTTCGCACATATCGGTGCTTTTAATCTTCTCAACAGAAGCTTTGCACAACCAAGCTTCCTCCTGCCCTGTCCTGAATTCATCTAGGTGTTCTAGAAGGTCCTAGAAAAAACCAGGAGGGACAGGAGGAGAGGCAACCCTGCTGAGGCCTGTCACAGGGGCATGTGTGTGCATGTTCAAGCGTGTGCCGGTATGCACGCGCAGGTGTGGGTTGGGGGTGTGGGGAACAGGCAATATGACAGGTGGCGTTGGCGTTCCTGGGCTCCAGGCAGCTTTGCCATTCCCATCCATCCTCCTGGGGGGTCCTGTAGGCAAACTCCAAGAAAGCAGCGGGCGGGGAGGCAGCAGATTTCTGATGGCAAAAATAGCCCACTTTGGAGTTCAGTAAGGACTGATTAAACCAGTAAACGAGAAAAACCCCAAACAAACATCTCTAAGCAAAGTAGGAGATGGATTTGAGATTGGAGGGAAGGAGGCCCCTACTCTGGGAGATGGTGAACACCTGTGGGCTCAGGAAAAACACAGTGTCCCCTGGGCATTGTCTCTGGCCTCACATCAGCCCTGAGGAGCAGGAGAAGTAGGAACCAACAAAGTCAAGGTGAGCCCAGAGGACCCATGCTCTGCATTAGGTGTTGATAAAGAGTGCCAGTTCTCAGCCTTAGGGACACCCTGTGTGTTAAGGGAAGGAGAAAGTGAGATGGGACATAAAAGAGAGATGGGACACAGGAAACACACAGCACCAGAGTCTACGTGTGTGAGGTCAAACAAATCCTGGTGGAGCTCATCCGGGAGGACTTCCTGGAGGAGGGGTCACTTATAGAACAGCTTGAATGAAGACCTAAGCTCATTCCCAACTCTTGGTTGGGAGTTCACATGCTTTTCCAGAGTAAGAGAGGCAACCATTTGCTTCTGGGTGGGTCACAGCTCCCAGCCAAGTTGGTTCATCAAAACCACCATGGGAAGAGAGATGGTGGAGATTCTGGTACCCACTGGAGTATCCATATTCTTTTCCTGTACAGGGACTCCATGCCTCTTTGTTTCTTAACTCGGAAAGCTGGAGGGGGAGAAAGGAGGAGTAGGGATAAGGAGGGAGAAGGGGATGGCTGAGCCTGACCCTCAGGTATCCCATGTACCACATGGGCCTGGACTCTAAGTCACCCTCTGGGGCCAGGGCAAGATGTGGCTTGTGAATGGTAGGAGGCTGTACAGTGGGCCTGAGCGTCCTCAGAACATGCTTCCAGTGCCCTGGACCCTCTGGGGCTGCGGTGAGCAGGGGCCAGGCTGACAGGGAGGGGTGGGGGGTTAACGGGGCTGCCATGGAGCTCTGAGCAGGAAGCCCTGGGGGCTCTGATGTTGTCTTTTCTTCCAGTCAAGGTGTTTGGCAGGAGCTGGAGGGGCAGAGGGAGAGTGGGGAGGGGTCCCCCGCTGAGGTGTCAGGGAAGGCCAAAGGGCAGGAGCCAACAAACCCACAAACACAGGGCAAACAGGCCCAACAGGATACAATCCTGGCTGCCAGCGAACCTGACTCCTTGGCCCCACTGGGCTCCTGCAGCGCTGATGTGGGGAAGAGAGAGACGCACTCCCTTGGACAGCCCACAGCCCTACAGAGCAGCCTCGGGCCCCTCCTCCACCCGCAGCCCAGCCAGAGGCACACAGCCCCATCTTTTCTGTGCCCCGCCCCAGCCCCTATTGCTGGTTGGAGGTCTCGGGAAGCCCAGTGAGTGGTGTATTGAGAAAGGCTAGGCTCTGCCCATTCATAATTCGGCACATTCTCGAGCCATGCCAGGCCCCAGAAGGTGGCTCTCAGACAAGACACCGGGTGTCAGTGTCGGACTTAAGGCCACACAGCCCACTGTCAGCAGTCCCCCGTCTAGGACCAGGACCCCGTCTCCCAGTTTCACTTCCAGGACAGAGCCAGGAAGAAACTGAGTTCCAACACCTTATCTTCTGGCTGGGGAAACTGAGGTCTTGGAGGTCAAGACCAAGATCACGGAGCTAAGAGATGCCAGCCCTAGGAGGGCAGGCCTGGGGGACATGGGGCAACCCCAACCTCAGGGGTCAGGACAGTCCCACCAGTGGCCCCCACTCCCCTGAGCCTCACTCCTCCACCGAGGAGCCCCACCTTTTCCTGTGGACATATTTCAACCTCACCAAATCCGCTAATTATTGACAGTTGGTGAAGAGGAGATTTCACTTTTTCCTCCTGTTAAACTGCTCCTAATTAGTTCCCTGTCACACGGCTGGCTCGGCCGCCCGCCGCTCGCCGTTCACGCGGTAATCCCGCTGCACAGTGCCTCATTAACCTTTTGCTCCTCTCCTGCCGCCTGCCAACAAGATGAAGACAAAAACAGATTGTTGAACAATGGCTCCGGCTTGTATGTGCAGCCCCGCTCCCCAGCCCCCGAGCTCCCAGGGGAAGAGTGGGGGGAAAGAGAGGGGAATGGGGCTGGGGAGGAGCCCAAGAGGAACCCAGGAGGGGAGAAAGAGGCACAAAGACGGACAGAAACAGAGCTAGGCAGGGATGCGGGAGGGGGCCTTGGCCAAGGTACTGCTGCTTCTTGCTCTGGGGAGACAGGAGGTTCATTAAACAGGATTAGATGCGCTCCCAGGTAGGAAACACTGGCTGTCAGAGTTGGAGGGACAGTCCCCATTCCCTGGTCCATCCTCTTTTGGCAGCAAAGCCCGCGGGCCCAGAGACTGGAACATCTCCCTTGAGGGACCCAAGTCACCAGCATGTGTGCATGTGTGTGTGTGTCACACTATTCTAGCAATGATTCCTCCTCCAGGAAGTCCTCCCTGATGAGCTCACCAGGATCTGTCTCACCTCGCACGTGTACTCTGGTGCCATGTGTTTCCAGTGTCCCGTCTCCCTCCTCAGTTCCTTTCTCACTCCCTCAATACATAGGATGTCCCTAAGGCTGAGAACTGACACTCTTTGTCAAATGACCACATTTGCCTAGAACACAAGAGCCTCAATTCTCAGTGAGGGCAGGGCCAGAAAGGCCATCACAAATCAGGACCTACCATGTCACCGAGGCCTCCACAACCTGCCAGGCCTGACATTTCTTGTTTATTGGGCTTCTGTCCGTCCCACAGAATAGAGGCTCCCTGAGACTGGGGGCTCTGACAGGGCCCTCCCAGTTCCAGGAAGAAGGGGAAAGCACCCCAGTGTCTGTGATGGGGGAACAGACTCTGGGTGCGATGGGCCCGTTGATGCCTGGGCATGGCCTGCCTGAGCTAGCCTTGGCCAATGCCCCATAGCCTTAATCTGCAGGTCACAGGGTCCGCCAGGGCAGACCCACATTCCCTGCACGGCAACACGGCTGGGGCCCGGGAGGGAGGCCAAGCCTTGTGCCCCTGTTCTGGTGCTCAGCTTCCTAAGGAGGTTCCTGCCCCACCTGCTGGCCTGCCAGGCAAGCCCGCAGCCCTGGGTCAGAGAACAAAGGCACTAACACCTACCCCAGGAGGTCCCTGAGAACATGGCCATGGGTTCCCCATGAAGGGTGGGAGGGCTGTGGAAGGGGAGTCATCTGGGCCTCGGACTTGGGTCTTCTCGTTTCATAGTGAGGTGGGGTGGGCAGGGGAGGGTAACAGAATCCTTCTGTGGGTCCAGAGCTCACCAGTGAGGTGGGGTGGGCAGGGGAGGGTAACAGAATCCTGTGGGTCCAGAGCTCACTCCATCACTACCAACTTTGGACCTTGGACAAGGAACTTAACCTTGGGACGCCTCAGTTTCGTCATTTGTAAGCCAATGGTACCGACCTCATAGGACTGTCACATTCTGGACCCCTACTTCCCCACCACAGCCAACCAGACTCCTCTATGTACTGGACCCCGGCACCCCATCATTGTCCTCTCTCCAGGCTCCCAACCCTCAACTGAACACCCAGTGAATAAAACTTCCTTTGCTGTTCTCCAGTGGTTTCTCATCCCTGAGCCAACTTCTCTAAACAGAGAAACTTGACTACCATTTTGCCTCCTACACCGCCTTGTCTAGCTACATCACCCAGCTTCCAAGTCTCGTCGGCTTCTAGTCCCTTCTGCAGCAGCTCACTTGCAGAGAGCGCCCTCTTCCTTGACATACCCTTGTCCTCAGCATCAATGAAGCCACCCCATAGAGATTCTCCCTCTGCCCCTGGCTGCTCTGGATGCCTTTTCTCCCCCCACACAGTGACCTCACCCCTTCCTCAACTTCAGTTCCCCCCAGGCACCTAAAGTTCCGTGTCTCCAGCCAACATCTCTCCCCAGAGCCCGAGATGTACACATCTAACTGTCTAGGTAACATCCTTCAAGGGCATTAGGGAGACGGAACACAGCAAGACATGCAGAGCTTCCCGGCATGCTGCCTGGCATGGTAGATGATTAGTAAACGGTAGCTATTACTATTATTTGCTATTTTTATTTAAAAATTTAGCACCATTTCAATAGGCAGAAATACTGATTTGAAAAGGCCAGACAAGACTCTCGCCCGGTGATGGAAGTTCTTCTCTCAGCCTCTGGGGTTAGAGGGTTGAAAGCCTCGTGCCAAACACCACACACCAAGGCCAGCCAGGCTAGGAACAGCTCCTAAGTGCAATTTCCAAGTTCCCTAATTAATTCATTAGTGTTCCAGCGATTACTCCTGTTGACAACCTTGGTGGCTCTTGGCAAGGTTGGGTCAGCCCAAGCAAGTCCAGACTTATTGTGGCAAATCCCACTGGCTTCTGGGATGTGAGACATGATCCCCCCATGGCAGAAGCAGCGCCTTGTTAGAGAGAATTAATTGGGAAGATGAATGAGGGGGAGGGGGGACAAGGTCCTCTCAGCCAACTGGCTGATGGCCTTGGTGCTGTCGGTCACAGACAGGTCTCAAAACACCCCATAATGCCCAGGCCTACCTGCATTCTGTTGGGGTTGATTCAGGTGAGGAGGGGGCGCTGAAAAATCACATCCCTACCCCGCTTTCCCAGGGAACAACCTTATTGTGCAATGACTACACTCTTCCCAGTCTAGAGAAAGAAGCCTGGGTTGCAATGAGACACCCAGAGAATTCTGCCTATTTGAGTCTGCCAGGCCTGCGAGAGGAGCCTGCGCCCGGACATGGAACCTCTGAGAGGCCAGCGCTGCTCACTGAGACCGTCTCCTGCCATCTCCCCCTTACCTGCCCCAGAGGAACACCCATCAGGACCCACAGCGCTCCTGATGCTTCCCCACTGCAGGGCAGCCCGCGGCTCCGCCTCTCTCACTGCTCGCAGGTAGGTCGGGTGGTTGAGCGAGGAGAGGAAAGCCCACAGGACAAGCAGGTGCAGCCCTTCCTGGGAGCTCTGGCCTGGGAGTGGCCTCTGGGGTTTCCTCCATGTCAGCTCTGACTTCTGTGACTGTGGGCTGGTCCCGGGGCTGCTCTGGGCCTCCTGCCCCCAGCAGAGTCAGCAGGATGGTAAACCAGGACCTTTAAAGTCCTTTCCACAGGCACAGTCTCGGATCCTGTACCTTGGGTTTGTCGGCCCTGGGTCCCTCCCCGGTGCAGACAGGGGGCTGGTGAGCGCTGCTTGAAACAACTGACCACAGTGGTGAACCCTCGTCTAGAACCGCAGACTCAGCCCAACTATACAGAGAGATGCAGCGGCTTCGGGGACTGCCCGGCCCGGCCCAGTCCTCCAGGAGGGGGATGCCACGGCCTCCGAGAAGTGCCCTCCCTCCATCTTTAGACCTTCCAGACAACCTGCACCCCTGAGCTCCATGTGGAGGCCCCAAGCATCAGGTAATAGCTGTGCAGCTTCCAGTGGGGGGGAGGGGGAAAGGAGACGGGAGGGGTGTCCCTGGCTTCATGACAAGGCTGGGCCCTGCTGGCACAGATCACACACTAGGCTTGCCATCCGGTGTGGGCTGGCCCCCAAGATAGGAGCCCCATCACCTCATAGCTTCCTTTTAAAACTCTGGGGCCTCAGTTCTCACCCCCCTAGGACTGCAGGGCCTACAGGCTGGGTCACCAACTCCTGCTCTAAGACCCTGGGTCCCAGTCTGCACAGGCCATTTCTAACACCAGGGCCCTAATTTTCACCTTCCCCGACTTCCCTCTGGGAACCAATACCCTCTCACCGTTTCTGGAGGATAGAGCAGGGTGAGTCCTGCAACAGCAGCTTCAGAAGTGCCCATCTCCAGCCACAGCCTCCATCTGCCTGAGCTCAGTGACTCCACACTCCCCGTCCACTCTTGACCGCCTCCCACCTTGCTTTCCCATCAGCTTGCTTGCCCACCTTCCCCTCCACCCGCTGAGATACCAGGGCCCACCGCTTCTCCCGACCTCTCACCAACCTCCCTCAGGCCCCACCCAGCCGGATGAAACCCTCTGAGAGAGCCCTGTGGTGCCTGGAGCTGGCCCCTGGCACCTCTGGGTGGACAGGCCCTGCCCACAGCCATAGGCCTGTGTCCCCCCTCAGCTTCCCCTCTGCTGACACCCCCCCCCACCTGCACTGCCATCAGGCTCTCTGACTTCCTTGGTCAGCTGTCTCTCCCACTCACTCTCTGAACGCCTAGAAGCTTCTCCACAGTCCTCACACTTCTGACCTTCCCTTTCCCCACCCTCTTGCTCCCTCTCTGCTCAGACATGAGAATACAGACCAGAAGCTATCAGAACAGCTTCCTTAACCTCTCCACCCCTGAACCCCACCCCGACTGCATCTGCCTCCCCTGCTGAGGTGGGAGGGCTTTCTCCCTGTCAAAGTGACCCTTGAACCCCCATCCCCCACTTCATAGACTTTGCTTTCCGTCCTCTTTCTCCACTTCTCTCTTGGTGCGTTCCTGTTGCATATACAAGTGCCACTTCCTCCCGTTTATAAAAGGGGAAACATCTATGAATCTGTTTCTATGTTGTTTGTTAGCTTATTTTGTGTATTAAATCCCACACGTGAGTGAAATCATATGGTACTTGTCTTTCTCTGGCTGGCTTATGTCACTTGGCATAATGCTCTCCAGGTCTATCCATGCTGTTGCAAAGGTAAGATGTCCCTCTTTTTGATGGCCGAGTGGTATTCCATTGTGTACATGTGGCATAGCTCTTTTATCCGCTCATTTTACTATGGACACTTAGGTGCTTCCAAATCTTGGCTATTGTAAATAACATAGGGGTGCGCATAGACACAGACAACAGTATGGCGATTGCCAGAGGGAAAGGGGGGTGAGGGAGGCAGAAGAGGGTAAAGGGGAGATTAATGCTGATGGAAGGAGACTTGACTTGGGGTGGTGAACACACAGTACGATCTACAGATGATGTATTATAGAATTGTACACCTGAAGCCTATGTAATTTTACTAACCAATGTCACCCCAATAAATTCAACTAAAAAGTTTTAAAAAATAAAAAGGGGGAAATAAATAAAAGCTTTTCTTGATCCCACACCTCGTTCCAGCTGTGGGTCTGTTTCTCTTTTTTCCCGTGACGCCAAGCATTCCGCCCTGCCACCTGGTTCCTCACCCCTCAGCTGGACCTGCCCCTTGGGTCAGGGTTTGCCTTCACTGCCCGAGACACTCAGACATGCTTCAACCTCCCGGAGCATCACCTCTCAGAGCATCTGACTCTGTGATCGGCCCACCAGCCCCGACTTCCACTTGGCTTTGTCCCTGCCTCCCTGGTCACTCATCCTTAGTCCCCACCCCTACCCAAGCACCTCCTTTCTCCACAGGCTCACTGGCGGATCCCACTACCCCCTCGATTCCGTTACTGTCTCTTATGTTGGTGGCCCTACTTCTGTCTCCCAGACCCAGCGCCAACTCCCCCAGGCTCCTCCAACCCCACGTGTCCATCCACTGCAACACGCTGTCCTCCCTCAAACCGGTCCCGCCTCGTGCCTCCATCTCATCACGTGGTATCTACATCTGCCTGGTTGTTCGAAACCAGAAAGCCGGGCACACATCCTGCAGCTCCCGTTCCCTCCCACCACATGCGGCTCCTCAATTCTCACGAAGCTGCCTCCTAACGCTCTCGGAAAGGACCCGCTTCTCTCGATGCCCACTGCCAACAGCCTGGTCCAAGCCGCCGCCATCTCTCGCTGGACGCCCGCCACAGCCTCCTGATGGCTGCTTCTCCCCCAGAGCTCCAACCCAGCCTCGCCATGCAGCCGTGGGGACCGTTCAAAATCAGCATCTGTGGTCCTACTTTGCTCAGCCCTTCCTTCTGATGACAATGACCCTCTGTGTTGGCTCCCAAGTTTGCACCTGACCCACCTCATCTTGCTCCACTCTCTGCTCCAGCTGCAGACTTTGCTCAGCTCTTGAACATGCTATGTGCTGCCTTCACCCCAGGTGACCTCAGCCTGTGTGTCCCATCGCCCACTGTGCGCCCAGCCAACTCTAACCCTTCCTTTAGGGCCCAGAAAATGCCACTTCCTTCAAGGCTCTGTTGGGGCTCCCCACTATCTCCTCCCACATCCAGCTCAGTTGGTCCTACCCTAACACTCCTCATCCTTCATTTTCTATTCCCTGTTTCATTGTTGTGTTCACTGCTTCACCCTGAGCTCAGAGATGTCTGTCTCATTCATGGTTCTAACCCCAGCACCTAGCCCAGTGTGAGGGCGTCAGCGCTGAATAAGGATTTGTTAATTAATGGCCTAACTACATCCTCCTGTCCTGCCCTTTAGCCCCTCCCCTCACTGACCTCTGACATCTGTGGGAAGAGGCTGATGGCCAGAGGCAGGGCTAGGCCGAAGGCTGCCAGGCACACGAGGCTTTGCACTGGGAGAAGCAGCCGGGGACGCGCCTGCAGGAGAGCCGTCCTGTGGGGAGAGGAGGAGACCAGCTGTGAGAGCTGAGATGGGGTGAGCAGCCCCGGGTCACCACACTGGGTCCCATCAGAATGCAGGACCAGGGCAGCATGGTTCCGGGCCAGTGCCAGCCCGTGGCTAAATGGCTGAGGTGGAACTCTGTCTTTGGGTCTTCCCCAAGCGCACCCTGCCCCCAAGCCCTGCCCTGAAGGACATTGCTGGTTGAACTCTCACCCATAAATCATATATGAGCACTTGTGGGGGCCCTTCCCACACCCCACCATGTGTCCAGCCCTGTGCAAACATGTGGGGGACACAACAGAGGAGGCTGTCGCCCCTGTGCCTGGAGAGACACACAGGAGGGTAAGATCACCTTTGAAGGTAGCACATGATGAAATAGCAAACAAACCAGAGTAGGTGCCAAGTGCAAGGGAGGAGTCAGACCACATACACACAGGCACATACATGTGCACACATACCCACACATGCACACATATAACTTCACTGTGTTGTCCATCAGAGCCTTTTACACACATATATACACATACATGTATACACACTCACACACATGCACACATGTACTCACACATACCCACATATATGCATACACGTGTACACACACACACACACACACATACACACAGCCGGGAGGGGATGACCCCCTTCTGTGTGTGGGAACAGAACATACCCCACTGACTATTTCATCAACTTCAATCCAAGAGCCACAGAGATGGGCAGTGACTTGCCCAAGGCCAAGGCTAGATCTGCTGGAGGCCAGCTGGCTGCTGCCTGGACTCCTGACTCCCTGCAAGTGCTGCCACCCCTGCTGCTCCTGGCTCCCGCCTTCAGGACCCACGTTTCATCGCCTGCATGTCACAGCTGACACCCACTCTCCAGGACAAGCTTCGAAGATGGGATTCCCGGGGTGGAGAGGGGTATGAAAAACCTCCCTCCAGGCCCCGGGTCCCCCAGCTCCAGACAAAAGGGCTGTCCAGACAGATTGGGGGCATACCAACTGGCAGATATTCCTTCGCTGGGTTGTCCACCGTATTGTATGGTGAAGACCCTGAGCATCTGCTTGGGGAGGTCTAGGGTAGGGTGCGCCAGCAGGGTGGATGACTGGACCATTTGCCAGGGGATGCTGGGTGGGCTAAGTCTGACCTCAGTCACTGTGTCAGCTTCCACTGGCCTGTGACTGGCTCCTGGCATGAAGACGATATAATCCGGGCTCTTGCCCCGGCCCCTCCCCTCCGGAGCAGGACTGCCTGTGGCCACTGGCAGGTAAGAGGCCCTCCTGGGGGCAGGGCCTCGGTGGGGGGCGGGTAAACCCCACACCACCTTCACCTGCTGGGACAAGAATCCCAGGAGCACTTGGCCTGGGGCAGACAGCTACTAGGGAGCAGCAGTTCTCAAACTTGGTGTCTAGGCATCTGGTTGAAAATGCAGACACCTAAGAGCCCCTTCCCCATGAAATCCTGATTCAGTTGGTACAGCACCCGGGTACCTGCATTTCAAACAACCTTCATGAGTCTAAAACAGGTGATCGGTCCCAGTCACTTCTGAGAAACCCTGGTCCAGGATGTTCCTGCTAAGGGACCAGTAAGATCCAGTGACTTGTCCACTCTATGCAAGTGAAAGGCCTGGACAGTCAGTGCTGAGTAATTGTGCGTTGTTATTGCCCTCGTATGTGCAGGAAAAAGCGGGGATACTGCAGCCCTTCCCACCAGCCCAGACCTCAAGATCTGTCCAGCTGTTGAATTAAGCCCGAATTGAGTTGCTGGAGAGGGAGTTTCCACAGCATCAAGAGTTGCAGGACAAAAGTGCCTGAATCAAACTCAAGCCCATGTGACCTCCCCTTGGCCTCGGTCCAGTGGCCCCATGCTCTCCCTCTCCTCCACGCCAGCCTCCCACCAGCCATGGACTCGGCCCCAGGCCTCCTGGGCTTCCACAGGAGTCATGGAGGGGCCAGGAGAAAGGCTGAGATGGGCCCTGAGACCTTGTTAATGAGGATCAACTTCTCCAGCAGGACAAGGGGGTGGGATACAGGGCTCACCCTCCAGACTTGCACACAGACCTGGAGCCCGGCTCTGCGAGGCTTTGGAAAGCAGGCAGGACCTCATTCCCAGGGGTCGCTGAGGGCAAGGAAGGTGTCAGGGAGAAAGCAGGTGGCAGGTGAGGGGCAGGCCATGAACTCATCTTTGGGAACTCCAGACAGACCCCCTTCTATGTGGGGCCGTGACGCTGGCTTCTCTCTCAGGGTGGCTGGCTGAAGTCCCCACGGGGAAGGGGACTCAGAAAGTCCAGGAAGGAGGCAGGCCTGAGACTACAGCCAAGGGGGAGCCTCCGTAGAAGTCCCAGCCCAGCGCAGGCACTGGAGTGAACACAGCAGGACAGGGGGAGGGGAGGAGAGGTGGGAAATGGCAGGGAGGGATGGGAAAGGCAGCTGGGGGAATTAAAATATGCAGATGGAGAGATGTGCGACTGACTGGGAGAAAGGAAAGACCCGGATCCCAAGGAATGAAGGAGGCAGGAGCGGCCTCAGGAACCACCATGGAGGGTGTGAGCTGAACCCCAGACCCAGCTGAAACCCAGGCTGGGGTGAGGGGTGAACTCCAGGGGCAGGGGTGAGGGGCTGAGGGCAGAGAGCCCCGCACTTGCCTGGGAGTTAGGGAGACTGTAGAGGAGGGACCCGATCACCCAATCTCCCAGCCTGGGGTCTAAAACCAGCCTCCTCCTCAGCAGTGAGGCTGTGCCAGGTGAGAGGATGTGTGCTGGGGAGTGGGCACCCTCAGAGGGAGGCCCGCGCTGTGGGCTGGGAGCTGAGGCTCCTCTGCTTCTGACTTCAGACACCTTTCCTTCGGTCTCAGAGCCGGGGACACCTGGACATCCTGGGGCCCACTCTCTCCTAGTAGGAAACCCAGGACTTCACGCAGGTCAGAGGGCTCCTCGCAGAGAGGAGAAACTGAGGCCACAGGCGAAGCGAGCTGGGCCCCAGCCCCACACACAACGAACAGCTCCTATCCCCACTGCTGTGCATTCCCTCAGCACTTGGAGCAGTTCGAGTTTGCGCTCCATTAATTTGCAAGCAGGCTGCTTGGGAAGTGTTCTTTTGTCTTTTTCCTCTGGCTCCCTCACTGAGGGTGGGGCCACCTCCCCACCCCCTCCTCAGCAGGGCCCTGCCACTAGCACCCCGCATGGGAAGGCCATGGGGTGCTCAGTGAGGCCTTGCAAGGAGCCAAGGGCCTGCCGGATGCCAGGCCCCAGGGGACAAAATGGAGAAGCTGGCAGAGTGGGCATCCCCCAGGTGGGAAACTGAGGCTGAGGGAGTCTCTTGAACCAAACCGGCCCAATAGTGACAGAGCAAGAACCCAGAGTTCATTTTCCTACCAGGAGTCTCAGCAGGTGCTGCTACACTGGCCCTCCCACCACCCAGTCTTGCAGCGCCCCCATGTCCGTGAATTA
>NW_005359516.1:494644-501629 GCF_000412655.1 Myotis brandtii | reverse complement strand
TGGACCTTGAGCTGAGCCAGACTCAGGGCAGCCATGCTCTGGGCAGATCCCAGGCCAGGGAGGTTCAGAACTAGAACCATCCCACCCACCTTCGTGCCTCTCAAAGCCGAGTTTAAGCTCCCAAACAAATGGGACACTAAGGGTCACTGCACTTTCTGGAAACTCAACTCAGATGCCAACCGGGAAGGCCTCACAGACCACATCTCCCCCCAGGAAACTTCAGGCTCAGGACTTGGTCATCTAGAAGACAGAAGCCCTACCTTCCCAATTTCTCCGTGGTGTCTTCTGTACTGCAGTGGCTGGTATTTGGGGGCAGCCTCAGTTCACAAGGCAGCTCGTATACAAGGCTCAGGGGCACAGAAGCAATTGCCTTCCCAGGATCTGTTTAGTTTTGCAACTTACGAGATTAATTGTCTTATATCCCGGGGCTCAACTTACCGTGCCCTGACCAGGTGCTCCACCCTCACACCTAGCAACAGGGGAGGAGAGGGGAGGTGTAAGGGTGGAGCACACTTCGCTTCTGTTGGGCCGGACTCCTTGCTGTCTACACAACAGGCCCACGTGTTGCCCAGAAAGCCCTCCCTCCTGCCAAAGTCCCATTTTGCTCTCAAAGTCAACTGCAGCCCCTCTCCTGTGGACCAGCCTTCCTTGCTGCCGGGCCCACAGTGCTCCCTCCCCTCAAGGTCACCTTGATCCTGTTCACACATTGCCCCGTCCCACCTGCAGCTGACCTGTGTGTGGGTCCACCCATCTCCCGTATCATGATACAGGCTTTCTGAGGTCAGGCCCCCAAATCTGCCCTTCCCCAGTCTCCATGCAGGGCAGGACCCAAAGACATGCTGGTTATGTGAGGTGATCTGAAGACCCAAGAGGCAGCCAGTGTGGCAGGAAGAGCACAGCTTTGCAGCCACAGTCCTGGGCCACTCCTGCCTCTGCCATTTCCTAGGGTACAACTGTAAGCAGGTGATAAAGCCTTCGCCTTCCTTTCCTCATGGAATACGGTAAGACCAGATACCATATTTACCTCATTGCACTGTTGTGAAGGCTAAATGATTCACTTCATTTCATTCATTCATTCGTTGGTTCATTCAACAAACACGGAGCATCTACTATGTGCTGGGAACTGTGCTAGATGCTTTGCAGGGCAGTAAATAAAAGGCATTTACTTGTGTTTGTGAAGATTACATTCTAGTGAAGCAGACAGATAATAGACAACCAGATAAAGAATCTCAGATATTGCTAAGTACTGTGAATAAAAATAAGGCAATGTGAGGGGAGTGGGGTGTCTGTTAGCTCCATGGGGTGGTCAGGGAGGGCCTCTTTGGGATGGGATTTGGGCAGAGGCCTGGCTGAGAGGACTGGGACGCAGTCAAGTGCTTGATGAATATTAGCTGTTATTATAATTCGTGTTGTGGGAATAAGAAGGTCTCCATGCTGAGGAGAACATCCTGCCCCAGGACCCCAGAGGGGGTGCCCCCAACCCTTCCCTTATCTTACACTGCCCCTAGGCCCAACTGAGCTCACCCCCAGGAGGGAGACAGCTGTCACCTCTGTATTACCTGCACCCCAGGGGTCTGCACCTCCAGGCTTTTATTCATCTTGTTCCCCCCACCTAGGCCCTTCCCCACTCCTTTCCTCCTGGATTCACCCTAATCCTGCCCAAACCACGTGAAGATGGGCCCTGGCCCCTTCCCCCCTCCCTGCTCAGCTTCTTCTCCTTCCAGCAGCATTTCAGTCCTCACAACTCAATTTCACACCCATTAATTAATACAATCACTCTACCATTGTTTTGTTATTGTGTTCCCTCATTTCTTTCCAGTCATGGCAAGCCTGTGTTCTCAGAGCATCCTCTGAGGGAGGCAGGGAGGTTGGTACTGTCCGTGTTTTAGAAATGGAGAAACTGAGGCTCCGCAGCAGTGACATGCCTCATGGTGGATGCCTGGAAGGGGTGCTGGCTCCATATTTAGTCCTCAGACTCTCTCCACAACTGGTCCTGCCCTGTGCAGCAATAGCGCGTGTACACACACACACACACACACACACACACACACAAACACACACACTTATGCACACAGACTCACACACACACCAGAATCTCCAGTTCTTCAGGGCAGGGCTAGCCTCCCCAGCACCTAGCACGGGGTCCTGCACAGTTAAAGTCCATGAATTCTCACAGATTCCAGTAGCATTGCCTGGGAGAGTCTGAATAAACTGCCCCCCTCCCATCCCATCCCTTGACCTGGGCAAGCAGTCCTCCCCCTCCCCCTCCTGCCCAGTGGTGGCCCCACGGTCTTGGCTGCCCCAACTCACTTCTCCAGCATGGACATGACGATTGGCGGGAGCACCAGGATGGGCATGGGGAGGACCACTCGCGTCAGCGCCGTCTCCAGCAGGGCCTGAGGGGCAAACGGAGGCTGTGGTGAGTGGGGCTCCCCGGAGGGGGCACAGCCGCCTGGCAGCCAATCCCACCCCAGAGCCCCGAGGTGTGCGCATCACTGCTAAGCAGGCCTGGCTGAGTGGAATAATTCACGGATTTGCTCATGAAGCCATACTCCAACAACCGAGAAAAGCCACCCCCGTCTTCTCATCACACACATTTGAAGAGCAGATCCCGACACCTGCCACATGTGGGGGTGGGACAGCAACACAGAAGTGCCCAAGGGGGTGCCTCGGGTGGGTGGCAGGTGCAGGGGCTTGGGGGGAAGCAGCAGGAAAACTTGAGATGCTCTAAAATCTAAGCAGGCCCTGAAGGACCCCAGCAAAGAGCTGGGGCCTGGTGCCGTGGGGGGCAGAGACTCTGGGAGTTGCTGTTCTCTGACATCCCTTAAAGACAAAGGTCCAAGGAGGAGGCGGCTTTCTTGGTGACCAGCGGGAGGCACTTCCGCTGAGTGTCTTCGAGTCTCCCAATGGGCCCTGCCTGGGCCTGGCTCTGGGACTCCCTTGGGATTCCCGGCAGGGGGCACAGCCAGGGCACAGCTGTGGCACCCCTGCACTCTGCCGGTCATTGTGGGGAGTCCATTTAACCCACAGGCTTGGGCCCTCCAGGAATGACTGGTAGTCCCCCGGGTCCCTGGTCTTCCCTTAGACCCGTGGTCGGCAAACTGCGGCTCTCGAGCCACATGCGGCTCTTTGGCCCCTTGAGTGTGGCTCTTCCTAAGCCTTAGGAGTACCCTAATTAAGTTAATAGCAATGTACCTACCTATATAGTTTAAGTTTAAAAAATTTGGCTCTCAAAAGAAATTTCAATCGCTGTACTGTTGATACTTGGCTCTGTTGACTAATGAGTTTGCCGACCACTGCCTTAGACAGCAAGGGGCTGTAGCCAGGCTGGGGAACACCAAGGGCTGCAGAGAGCTTGGGGTTCCTGCCATTTGGACCAGAAAGAGGACCATCAACATCAGCCTCCCTCACAGCAAGTCAAGAAAGAGTATAGGGCTAGAGAGGAGGTTGGTACCAGGTAGGAAACTGAGGCCAAATCCCTTCTGAGGACAGGCTCAGGGTTGGAAATTTCTCCCAGGAACTGGGGTCCTTTGTGACCAGCCTCAGGAAGGCCTGGGAGAGGGTCCCTCCAGCCTCCCTCCCAAGCGGGAATGAGGGGCCAGAGCCCGTGTGCGGGAAGCAGAGGGTGCAGGCAGCATTGGCACCGGCAACCTGAGCCCCTTCCCTTCAGAACCTTGGGTGGGCACTCCCCCCGAAACAGTGGGGAGGGGAGGGCTGGATGAGAGAGGGCTCTCCCTACACTGGAGGATCATAGAGGAGGCCGCCCTGACAGAGGTTCCGCTCGGGCCCCTGTGGGAGCTGAGGAGGGACAGGGCCTGGAGCAGAAATGCTTGGCTACCTCACAGCTGAACCCCCCTGTCCCAGCCCTTGGAAGCCAGAGCCGGGGAGAGCCACTGATCACCACTGGGAAGAGGGCTGGACACAAGCATACTGGAGTTAAAAAATATTACAACTGCTGGAGTGGGTGAGGCGGGTGAAACCAGAGGTGGGAAAGGGCCTTCCCCTAACAAAACATTCTTCTCCAGCCACTGCAAGGCCTTGGCCAAGCCTGAAATCCCACACCTTAGCGCACTCACTCCTCACTCCCCAGCGAGGCGCCAAGTGCAGGAGTGCTTATTAGCACAGAACCACAAGCACCCGTGCCCACACTTCCTCATCTTACCCAGGAGGACGTGAACGCCCAGGGGATAGGGTCCCAGGTCTGGGGAGGGAAGGGAAAGCTCTGGAGTCTATTCTGCCCTCACCAATTAACAGATCAGTGAAGCTGTGTCCTGAGGGGCTGCAAGGAGATGGGGACAGTTCACATTGGGGAGGAGAGGGCACTTGGAGAGAAACAGGGATGCCTAGGGAATGGGCATGGCTGGACCAGACCTCCAGGCTGGGGCTCATACAGACGGCAGGTGGGGCAGGGTGAGGAGGCGAGATTAAGAGGACAAAGCAAGGGTGCTGTAGGCAAAAGTCTTTGAGGAATGAAAACATTTAGGGGAAACCAACACCCTCCCTGTGGCTGCCCCCCCACCCCCATCCCCATGCTCTGCCCCCTGAGCCCCGGGAGGACCCACATGTCTAGCTGCGATCCTGGAGGAGCCCACGAGGTTGCCATCACCGTCCAGGACATCGATCCCTTCTTCTAGCTCCCCGTACCGCATCAGGACCACGTTGCAGATATTGGCGCTGGCTGGAGAGAGAGAAGGGAGCAGGAGTGAGGGGGAGGATGGCAGTCCACTTGGTAGGACCCCTGGGCTCCACCTTCGCCCCAGACTCTCCAGCCCAAGCAACGAAGTTCTGAATAGACGCCAAGTTTGTGTTCAAGTGCAGTGGGGGAAGGTGTGGTCCTGGTGCCTATCAGCTTGGTGAGGGGTTTGGGGGACCTTGAGAACCTGGTGAGCAAGGCTGGAAAACAACCAGTGTTAGGGAGGAAGGGGGAACTGCTCAGGGCTTAGAGAGCGGCCAGTTATCAAGGAGACTGCCCCCTGCAGGCAGGCCAAAGGGGTGCCCGTCTGGGGGGCTCTGGGGCCTGAAGACACATCCCCCACGGGTGCCTGATGCTCCCCCATCAGCAACTCAGCACCCCACATCCAGCCCCTTGCTCCTCAGCGTGAATCAAGTTCCCAGAGATTTGCTTCTCTGACAGCAGGTGCCAGAGCGGCAGGAACCTCAGTGCTCACCCAGCACCGCCCCCTCATCATATGGATGGAAAATTGAGGCTCACGGTGTATGTGTTGGGGGGGGGGGGGGGGGGGCGGGATTTATCTGAGGTCACATAGCAAAGTGGGGCAGAGCTGAAAGGTCACAGAGCCTGGTCCTCTGGACACCCAGGAGGTGGGGAGAGGGCGGGGTCAGGCAGCGCTACAGGAATACCTTCTACTTTTGGCTTCAGATGGTTGGTTCATCCTTTGACCATGCCCACCCATCTCAGCTGAGATCATGGGGGCCTGGGCTGAGGGGAGGGTTCCTGGATCCATAGTTAAACACTGGATGCCAGAGTTTGGGAGCCACCTATCAGCTGGTGGCTAGCTTCGGGAGCCTTACCAGGGACTCACAGGGCTGGGCCTGGGCCTGGGCCCAAGGCTAGGTGTGGGTGCTGACCTCGCCTGAACTCCCCCAGCTCTGCTCCAGGATGGAAGTGGGGGAACAAGGGGGTGGTGGGCGGGTGGGGAGTGGGGGGTGACAAATGTGGATCCCGCCTGCTTCACTCCTCCCCCCAAAGCGCCTTGCTGTGTTTAAAGTTTTAATTTTTGCTAATTAATGTCAATTAATTTTGTATAATGAGTGTTTAATTTTGGGGAGTGTGTGAGCCTGGGAGCGACTGCAGTTCTGGGCTGTGAACGCTGATTAGCATCAACACCTGCTGCTTCCCCACTCCCTCCAGTGGGGGGGGGTGCACCCGAGTTTGGGGAGCTGGAGGGCGGCAGGGCCTGGTGGGCAGGTGGAGTGGGAGGAGGACCGCAGATGCTCCTGGTGCCTGCGCCAACACAGGGGAGCAGAGGGGCCCAGGATGCTCGCAGCTGGGGGACAGGGTTCTGCAGGTGAGGGGTGGCTTGAGGCCCTGGGGTCTCTAAGCCTCAGTCTCCCTTTTCAATAAAGTGGAAGGTGGAACAGGCAGAGGGAAGACCAAGTGGCTCCGCAGTCTTTGGAGAGAAAAGCAGGCGACCAAATACAGTTTTAAATGTATTACAGCACAGATGTCATCTTTGAGTAGCTCTCATGTTTCCACAAGACACTCAGCCGCACTGGTACCCACAGGCAGACCTCCTCTCGCAGGGCCACTCCTGTCCACACGGCAGGCAGGCTCAGCGGTCTGATACAGTGGCTCTCAACCGGGGCGATGTTGTGAGACATCTGGCAACATTTGGAGACATTTTTGATGATCACAGCCTGGTGTGTGTAGGGGTTGCTATAGGCCGTCTAGTGGGTAGAGGCCAGAGATGCTGCTAAGCATCCTACAATGCACAGCACTGCCCCACAGCAAAGAATTATCCAGCTCAAAATGTCAGTAGTGCAGATGTTGAAAACCCCTGTGTCACGCACATCTAGAGACCCACAGGATGAGGAAGTGGATCTAGGTTGGGAACCCCGGCTTCGGGACAACGGGGCTTGGGTTCTAATTCTGATGCTGAATCTCCCCCTCCTCACCCTCAGAGGAGAGCTCCCGCCAGCCCCAGGCCCTCCCAGGGCTCAGGGCCAGGAAGGGCCCCCACAGTGGCCTTGGGAAGGGAGGCACCTAGCTGGTGTGTTTAGTGGTGACAGGGATGCTCTTCGTCCTTTACCCCCTGGGGCTGCCAGGCCTGCAGTTCCCAGGAGACCGAACACAACCACCGGAGAGGACATGGGGGGTCTCTGCCCTGAAAGGCATGGGTCTCTGCCCACCGCTGTTCTGAAAGGCAAGGCTACAGGAATGTGGTCCAGGGGACGGGCCTCTGCTTCAGGTCAGGAGGCGGCAGCTCACTCTGCAAACTCCTCCCCCCACCCCCTGGGTGCAGAA
>NW_005359516.1:475485-494630 GCF_000412655.1 Myotis brandtii | reverse complement strand
GGCAGTGAAAACCCTAAAAGCCACCTCAGAATGAGGGCAACCCCCAGGCTCCTCCCTTGGAACACCCCCATCCTCACTGCCTACTCAAATGGCACATGCACCGTCATTTCTCCTGTTGACTGTGTATACTGGTTGTCCATTTATTGGGCACCTGCTGTATGCACAGGTTAGCTGCTATCACCATTGAGCAGGGGGATTGCTGGCCTGTTTCAGTCATTTCATTTCCATGATCTCACCCAGAACATTCAGTTCTGCCGTCTTCCTTCCAAGCCATCCCTGGTCCCTCCCATCGGTTCCTGGCCAGTCCAGCTCCTGAGTCACGAACACTGAGAGCCGCAAGGGAATAGCGAATGGAAAAGAGAGAGAGAGAAACCAAGACCAAGGCCAACCATGGGTGGCCACGGGTCTCCTCTCTAGCACACCGGCAAGATCGACGATTGACAGTAGCACAGGTTAATTAAACAGTCTGTTAGTGATAATGCTAAGGAAGTTGGCACATTTTCAACTCGGATTGACACCATTCAAGACTCAGGCATAACTGATGTTGGAGCAGCGATGCTGGGAGATGTCACGGGCTGAGAGAGAGAATGAGAGATCGCTGCGTGCTGGTGCAAGCTCCGTGTCAAGTCCTGAGGAAAGTGTGGTCTTGACTGCTGCAGATGTTCGCACATCAGACCCGTCGCGATGCACCATCATGCCGGGTGTGAACAGCTACGAAGTGCCCCGTGTAAAAGGGACAGTGTGGGAAGAAGGAAGAGCAGCAGACGGAAGACAAATGTGCAAGAAAGTTCTCAAAAATAAGACTACAGGAGAGCTTGCCCCCTGAACTACCACCGACACATAGGAACAGACGCATGGATCAAAAGGTAATTGTCCAGCCCTGGCTGGTGTGTCTGAGTGGTTAGAGCATCGGCCGGAGCACCCAAGGGTTTCGGGTTCAATTTCCTGTCAAGGGCAAGCACCTGGGTTGCAGGTTCAATCCTCGCCCCGGTGGGGGCGTGTGCAGGAGGCAACCAATCGATATGTCTCTCTCACATTGATGTTTCTCTCTCTCGCTCTCCCTTTCCCCCCTCTCCCCTCCCACTCTCTCTAAAATAAATCAATGGAAAAAAAATATCCTCAGGTGAGGATTAACAACAAGAAAAAAAAGACTAATAGTGCAGAGACACATCCACCTGTGGCGGGGGAGGGAAGGGAGGATGAGTTAGTAGTAAAGCAATTGTATCAACTCACAAGGGAAGGACTCTTCAAGTATGGGGGTGAAGCAATAGGCTATCTATTCACTTAGGGAAAACAAAACACCATAACTCCTCTATCCCAAGATGCATTTTTCTCATATTTTAATGCTTGCAAAATCATGATATACCTTACAATGGGTGTTTGAAGGAGGGGGATCTTATCTGCTCCCCATCACAACTTCCCCGGGCGTGGGTGAACTTAGCCGTGTGTATCTGTTCATTTAAGCGTCACCTCAGTTGCTTACAGCGATCCACACAGAATTTGAACTTAAACTTAGATCCCTAATTGTCGCCTAGAACTTCTTTTTAAAACTTACACTATAATGGAGCGCGGACGCAAAAAGTTATTGTACATGCGGAAGATCGTCTGCCAGATACCAGGCAATGCAATTAAAGGCAGCAGAAATTGCCAAACCATAGATAGCTACCCTAAAGAAATGCTTGCCCATATGTACAAAGAGACATTTACAAGGATGTTAATTATAGCACTGTTTGTAAGAGCAAATAATTAGAAACAACCTAAATGTCCACCATTTACGGAGTCTACATGGGAAGCTCTCCAAAACAAACTATATGAAAAGAGCTACCGAGTCTGTACAGAATGGTTTACGGAATGCAAAGCCTTGTAATTGGTATACACACATCTGTGTGCACAGAAACCCACAAGTGAGGTTTGGGAAGCTTCACACCGCAGAGTGGTCTCCTTGGGGAAGGAAACTAAATTTAGGAATTAGGGGGTGTCGCAGGACTTCCACTTTTTACCCTAAATTTTTCTACACTGTTTGCATTTTTACAGTGAGAATAGAATCATGCGTTACTTGTTTAAACATTGAAAAGAAAGAGCCAAACTTCTTGAAGTAGATCATAAAAGTTTGAAAGCCAGCAGAGACCTATTCATGGGTCCGACACTTAGGCATCTATATGTCAGAAACTACCTAAGGAAGCTGATGAACTTCAGGAATCTTTTTCCTGCAAGTAAAGGGGGGAAAATGAAACTGCAAGTATAACCAAATAGGAACTGCAGATAAAAAATCCCCAATATTCTTTTGTATGCTTTGAAATTACAACATCTCTTTTGGACATTGGTTGCTGAACAGCATCACAACCACCATTGCCTCTCGTAATCCCTACCTCTAATCTTGACCCTTCGGCCCCTGGAAGATGTGGAGAAGGCTGAGACTCAAACTCTGTGGTGCTGAAGAAAGTGACTTGGATTGAACATGTAGTGAATGCTTATTTATTCCTTCAAATGAACAAGAACTACAGCCCTCTCCTCTTCTCAATGGCTATTGTATTAATGCCTCCTATAAGAGAGGCATCTTAGAATAGTGTGGCATTCAATATCTATTCCATAAGCTATGTGATGAGAAATGGGAAAATGTATTTATTATATGTGACAAAGAGCTACCAATATTACTCTATGGAGAGTCACGATGACTGACTCAAAAGCTATTCTAACCCCAAACGATTAGTCTAAATTAATTGTAATAATCCCGTCCTTGACAGTAATTGGTTAGGAAAGAACATGTGATTGGTCCTAGCCAATGAGGGATGGTGGCAGGGGACTTCTAGGAAAAGACTCCTGTCCTCTGGGCACTGGTGGGTCTGGATGTGACCTTTGGAATTGCTGGTGCCATCTTCAGGGAGCTACCCTGAAGCTGAAGCCACCGACAGAGAAGTGGAAGGAAGGGCCCTGGATGCTTCACCCAGGACTCGACCTTTGTAAAGTAATACATTCCTCTGTACAGATGCCCAATGTCATTGATAATCATCAGAGAAATGCAAATTCAAAGCATAATGAAGTATCACCTCACACCTGTCAGAATGGCTATCATCAACAAATCAACAAACGACAAGTGCTGGAGAGGATGAGGAGAAAAGGGCACCCGCATGCACTGTTGGTGGGAATGCAGACTGGTGCAGCCACTGTGGAGAGCCGTAGACAGCACAGGGAAAAGTCACTTCCTGGCAAAGAGATGCCAAGGCTGGCATTTCTGGTCCATGCGGGAAGGTTACTCCCTCTGCAGGGAGTCGGCGGGCGGGTGCTGAGGCTCGGGCCTCCCCATGGGGAGCTCAGAGCCCACATGGGGGTCTTTATGAGCACCGGGCCCTGCTTGTCCCCTGCTTGGCATGGATTCAACCAGGCAGTCTGGGGGTGACCTTCAGAGCTCCCTGCCCTGCCACCTACACACATACATACAAGAGCCTGAGTACACGGCTATGCTTGCCAGGTGACCCCTGGGGTCTCCAAAGCCCCTGCCCTGCCCATCCCTGACAAGGTGCATCTACTCCTCTCACCAGTGCCCCATCATGGCACCAGCTGGACCTCCTCTTGCTGGCCACTGCTCCCAGCCCCCACCCAAGGCCCCCCGTGAAGGCTGCTGTGGGGCCTGCCTCCGCGGGAATGGACTCAGCGCGTGGAGCCTGGTGGCTGGACCTGGAGGTTTGTATTTTTCCGATGCCTCCTCCATTGACCTTTAATTACACTGTTTGCCCAGCTCCCCAAACCATTAACTTCCACCTCACGTCAATTAATGGAGGGCCTGCTCCAAGCTCGAGCTCCTGAACACAATTAAGCGTGACAGTCCACAAATAAGAAAGAACTGGAGAATTAATTAAGGTCTAAACAAATTAATTACCAGTCCCCAATCGATTCCGATGCCAGCACACACCGTCTTTCCTAACATGTCCATGTATAAATAGAAACGAGATTTCCCACATGATTGCTGTTCTAGACCAGGGCCCAGCACGGCTCTGAAACCACCTCGGGGGAGAGGCTGCAGGGAGTGTCCTTGTGGCTCCCCACGTACACCACACACACACACACGCACACACATACACACGTGCACACGCACACACACGTGCACACGCACACACACAACCCCGGCTGAAAAACCAGGGGTGAAACTGGAGGTGCTCCTGGTGGGACACGGAACAGCCGGCCTCTGGACCCCGCCCCTCAGTCTCTCAGCTATTGCAGTGAAGGTTATTCGAGTGGCTGGAGCAGCCTGGGCTGTGGCCAGGTCAGGATCAGTTCAGTGAGTCTGAACTGGTTTCTTCTTCTGTAAGATGGGATGGCTCCCTCTGCCCGAGGGTCCTCCCAGAGAGAGAATGAGGAGAGTTGAGGGGAACAGAGGCCGGCTGGGGGAAATGGGGAGAGCTGTGGAGCCCCAGGAATACTGGGCTTTACAAACCCAGGGGAGGCCTGCAGTCCCAGTGGTCTCAGCAGAAAGGGGCTGAAATAGGACCTGGTCCGAGGCCAGAGAGGGGTAGGAGTGGCAGTCAGGCGCGAGCCAGGTGTCCTGGGCCAGGGGTCTCAGGCCTCTCTCCTGGGCAGCACATGGGTCTCAGTGCAGAGAGCAGTCCTCCTGCCTCCCAGACCTCAGCCCGGGGCAGGAGCCCAGGGAGGAGCTGGACAGAGCGGTGGGAAGAAGCAACTGACCCCCGGGAGTCTCCTGGTTCCCCAGAGCCCGAGTTTCCAGCCTGCCCAGGAGGGACAGAGTGGGAGGTGGCCTCTGAGCACAGTGCCCCGAAGCCCCTTCAGGACCCCCCCTCACCCTGAAGACTCCCTTTTGTTCCATCCTCCTACACACACATCCCAGCAACCAGAGCTCAATCCGTCACTTCCCGTGTGCACTCACAGCTCTGTGAGTCCTGTCTCCCCACCCGGCCAGGCCTCCAAAGGGGCAAAGAACCCTCTACAACAGCGGTTCTCAACCTGTGGGTCATGACCCCCTTGGCAGTCAAACGACCCTTTCACAGGGGTCGCCTAAGACCATCCTGCATATCAGATATTTACATTACGATTCATAACAGTAGCAACATTACAGTTATGAAGTAGCAACGAAAATAATTTTATGGTTGGGTCACAACATGAGGAACTGTATTTAAAGGGCCAGAAGGTTGAGAACCACTGCTCTACAAGGTAAAGCAAGTCCTGAGCCATCTTCTCAGTGGTCTTAGCTGTGGCCCATCCCAGTCTGGCCCAGCCTGCCGTGGAAAGCAGAGGTGAACAGCTGGTGGGACCAGCAGCCGTGGAAAGCTTAGAGATGCTCTGTCCTGGCCAGAGGTCCCTGGGTTAAGGTGGAGGGAGGCCACATGCATTTGGGTCACAACATGAGGAACTGTATTTAAAGGGCCAGAAGGTTGAGAACCACTGCTCTACAAGGTAAAGCAAGTCCTGAGCCATCTTCTCAGTGGTCTTAGCTGTGGCCCATCCCAGTCTGGCCCAGCCTGCCGTGGAAAGCAGGGGTGAACAGCTGGTAGGACCAGCGTGCCATGGAAAGCTTAGAGATGCTCTGTCCTGGCCAGAGGCCCCTGGGATAAGGTGGAGGGAGGCCACATGCACGGACTAGATGGTGGCCTGAGAGGACCAAGGGAATTTTGAGCCCCTGGAGAGTGAGAGGCATGCCCACTACCATGTGTCAGCAATGACCAGGGGAGTCAGCTAGAGCCTATTTGCAGTTGGGCCTGGGATGGGCATTGGGGGCCAGAGAGCTGGAAGCTTGAATGTGGGGGAGAAGAGACTGGGCAGGCGGTGGAAGGCAGGCGGTGGAAGGCAGGCAGGTCCACAGCCAGGACTTGGGCATTGAATGTGGGGGAGAAGAGACTGGGCAGGCGGTGGAAGACAGGCAGGTCCACAGCCAGGACTTGGGCACTGGGCCTGAGGAAGGGGCCAGGAAGGGCCTGCTTCTCTCCAGATCTTGGCAACCTAGGACTCTCAGGGCTGCAAACCACACAGAGTGCAAACCTGTGCAACTGGCCAGGGATACACAGGAACGAGAGGCCCCTCGCGGGTGGCTGCACGTGTGCGAGGGGCTGTAGGCTCCTCCCCAACAAGAAGGCAGGAGAGTAATCAAGCTGGAGCCCAAATAGAGACAGAAAGTCTCAGGTGGGGAAGACAGAAAGGGTCAACCCTGAGAGCAGGGACCCTCCTCCTGCTTTCAGGAGCCTCACAGAGGTGAAGACCACCCCCAAGGTCACACAGCAAGATGGCCAGTAGAGCAGGGCTGGAATGGGCCCCGGGCGGAGTCCTTGTCTGGAGCTTGGCTCAAGGACAGATTACATCTCAGCCGAGTCCCAGATCCAGTCCAGTGCGGCTGAGAGCTGCCGCCTTCTCGGGCTGTACCTAACCCTCCAGCCCAGGATGTCAAGGACCCCAAGAACAGCAGCCGTGTTCACTCAATTAGGCCCCTTAACAAAGTCAGATCTAAAGAGTTATTCCATTAATGGCCCGCACTAGAAATAGCTGAGGGTTCATTAAAAGTGTAGAGTTGCTATAGCAATTATCTGGGTTGGCCGAGGCTCATCGAGCAGGTTGGTCCTGGGAGTTCATTAGCCTCTGGGCCATCGAGGAGGTGGGGCTGCCCAGGAATGATCTCCCGGGAGCTTTTCAGGTGGTTCCAAGCATTCTCCTAGGAGGGGAGTCTGGTTGTGGTCTCATTTGATCCTCCCACAGCTCTGGCCTGTAGAAAGGTAAGTACTGGTGCCCATTGTACAGATGGGGAAACTGAGCTCTGGAGGAGGAGAGCAGGGTCTGGGCCATGAACTTGGGTCTGACTCCCAGCTCTTTAGACGGAGCCTTGGCACCAAGGACAGCGCAGGACCCCGCGCCCTTGGGCTGGCCCCCATCTTTGTCCTCTGGCCTCAGATGGGGAACTCAGTGTCATGGTTCAAACACTGGCTTATACTCCTCTTTTGATTACTAATCACGGACTGCCCCAGGTTTCTTTCGATGTTGTTAATTTCTTTTTAATTTTTAAAAAACTTCCCGCTGTGGTGTCCTCCTCCCAAACCAGGCGTGGGCTTCTTAAGAGCCAGGCTGGGCTTTGAGGGATTCCGGGTCCAGGCCTGGGGCATCTGTTGTGAGCTCAGAGGCGCCAAGACCAGCAAGGACTCGGCTGCAGGCAGGCGAGATCCCCTCTACACACACTCATGCACCCACAATTACCCGAAGGTGCGTGGGGGCTCTGAAACCTAACAGGTCCACAATACCCAAGGAACACTAGCCTAGTGGGAGCTTTGTGTCAGGAACCGGGGACAGTCTGGTAAGGCCCATGTACCTCTCTCCAAACAATGTGTCTAACTGCATAAAACAAAATACATAGGACCACAAAGGAATCATATCGAAATGTTATCAAAATACTTTAAAAATTGTGATACAGGAATAGATCTGCTTTTTAACTAATGAATTAAAAACAAGATCGACCAGTGGATCTGTTGGTATTAATTTTGAGCAATATTTTAAGATCTCTGTAACTGTGATGAGATGTGGGGACATCTGTGATTTCTATTGGTGACAGTCACCCGACCTGCTTATTACTGTGGTTTGCTGCCTACATTCATAACGGAAGGAAACGTTACATTTCAGCTAGAGGTTAGTATAAATTCTTCCCCCACCAAGTTCATGGGATCCACTGCCTTCTATCTTCTGACCCTTCGGGGGCCTGGGGGCCCAGGTTAAGAATCCCTGTGTAGAATTTTGGACAGAGCTAGTCAGCCTGGCCCCTGTCACTTTTTCTCTATCTACATATGTTCTGTTCCAGTTGTCCCTGTGAAGAAACACCCCCCACCCCATGTCAGGAGAGTGTAGAGCTGCTGACCCGCTCCTGAGAGCCCTGAGAGCCCACATGCCCATGCACACGTATGTGTGCACGCACACGCACATGCACACGCACACACATGCAGATGCTCAGCACTGTGCAGGTCTTACCTACAGCGGGGAAGGGCACAAATCTCTGGACGAGAAGGCGGGTGGCCGGGGTGAACTTGTTGGCTTTCTGAACCAAGACATTAAGGCCCACCTTGGAAAGAGAAAACAGAAAAAGTGCACGGTGCTACAGCCGCCTGAGGGAGGAAGGGGGCAGGCTGGGGGGAGAGTGAGGGGCGCCATCTTCCCCTGCAGCTGTCCCCCAGACCCTCAATTGCAGAACTGCAGTGCGGCTGTTTAAAGCATCACTGCCCTGTCATCCCAGGTAACCAGCTCCTAGGGAAGGAGAGAGGTAAAGCATGTGCGCGCGCGCGCACACACACACACACACATATACACACATACACATACACATACACGCACACATACACACACGGCCTCTCTGAGGAGGGGAAAAGTGAAGGTGGGGTGGTTTCTGTTGCAAATAAATGTAGTGTAGGACCCCCTTATTCCCAGTCTCTAAGCACCACATTTCTGAGGCTCCGCTGTGAGCCCAGGCACGGGCCTGGCCAGACCATGAGGTCTCAGGAGAGTGAGATCCATGCACCTGCCCACAGGTGCCTGCAGAGCCAAGCAGAGCAGCCCAGGGCAGGGCAGGGGTGCAGAGGGGGGGTTTCAGTGGACATCCTGGGCTCCCTGCTTGTCTTCACTCAGACCCCAGCTCCCCTCACCCGGCTCAGGACACCAGAGACCCCTGGCCTTCGCCTTGGGCTCTCCCCACTCCAGTTCATCCCCATGCTGCCCTTCGTCTTTCTAGAACACAGGTCCAATCACATTCACCACCACCCACTCCTCCCCACGATCTGTGCAAGAAGGTACCATCTCCATGCAGCAGTCTTGGCCTCCATGACCTCAACTCCCCACTCCCCCAGCCACCCATGTTCTCCTTCTGTGAGTGCAGGTTACTGCTTATCCGATGCTGCATGAGACTCCTGGCCTCAGGGCCTTTGCACATGCTGGTCCCTATGCCAGGGATGCCTTCCTTCCTCTACACAGTCCACACCTGCTCTTTTATGGCCCACCTCCGATCTCCACCTCCAGTGTCACTTACTACAGTGGGAGTAAATGAGCTTTAAACCCTTAGTCGTAAAGTCTCTTAAGCCTTGCCTCAGTTTCCTTGTCTGTAAAAAGGGACAACATCTACAGCATCCCAGGGCTGTTAGGAGAATGTATATAAGTGTTTCGTGTAAGAGTCCTCAATAAACTAAGCTCCATAAAAATGATGTCGCCTCTCCCTGGCAGGAAGTCCCTGCCCTGCACATCACGAGTCCCTCCTTCCCAGCACTCAGAATGCCGCTCACGGGTGTGATGTCCCCGCCAGGCTGGGAGGAAGGCACCGTGTCTTTTTCATCTTCGTATGCCCAGCACTTAAGGCGGTGGATGGCACGTAGTGCACGCTGAGTACACAGTGACTGAGGATGAAACCCAGGAACCTAGAGAGATGAATGGGTGATCAGCCACGGGAAGAGGAGGGAAGGAGGGAAGGAGGGAAGGTAGTCCAGGCAGAGGAACAGGGCCTTTGGGTGGGGAAAACAGCATAGGCACAGGCATGGGGAGAGAGAAAGCAAGATGCATGTGGCCAGGAGACAGGTGTGCAGAGGCCTCTGCTCCCCAACGGAGGCCAGAGCCAGCCCTGCCCTGTGGGTTATTCCTGGCCTGAGGCAGGGGCGGGGAGGAGTCCTAGGGCTGCCTGCTCTGGTCTGGCACACCTATTGGCTCAGCAGACCACCTGCACCCGCAGCCCTGGCCCTGGCTTCAACCTCCTGCATTGTTGGGGAAGGTGCTTAGCCTTGGGAGGCCTCCAGGGCTGCTGGGTGCCTGCAGCAGTCAAAGCAGGGCACGGCCGAGACGGTCCAGGGACCCAGGAAGACAGCAAGTGCCAGCCAGCCAGCCCTCGGCTGGCCCAGGGCCCCACAGAGCCAGAGGGCTGCCAGGCAAAAGCCCAGCCTGGGCTCCTGGGTGCTCAGAGTCCAGTCCTTGTCCTCGGCTTGTTCAAGGGATGCTGGGATGCTGGGAGGCATGGCAGCCTGGACACATTTTGGTGGGCGGCGGAGCAGCCCGGGAGCTGCCACATACACTGGGCTCTGATGCCCTGCTTCAGGGCTGCCCCTGCCCGAGATGGACCTCATCAAGCCCAGTTGTCCCAGCTCCCAGCAGCCAGTGACTGTCAATTCTGTGACTCAAATGGTGCCCTCCCCCCGCCCCCGCCCCGAAATACCAGGGAATATGTTCCTATAGAATGCAGAGAGGGAAAGTGTGGAGGGTATGGGGCGATGCCCGGCCACTCACCTCACATGAAATATCTCAACTAAACCCCACTACAAGGCTTTTATTTTTTTTATTTGTTGTTGTTGTTAATCCTCACCTGAGGATATTTTCCCATTGATATTTTAGAGAGAGTGGAAGGGAGGGATGGGAGGAGGAGGAGGAGGAGGAGGAGAAAGAGAGAGAGAGAGAGACAAATCAATGTGGAGAGACACACCAATTGGTTGCCTCCTGCATGGGCCCTGACCAGGGCTGGGGATCGAGACTGCAACTGAGGTATGTGCCCTTGATCTGAATTGAACTTGGGACCCTTCAGTCTGGGATTTTAGAGAGAGTGGAAGGGAGGGATGGGAGGAGGAGGAGGAGGAGGAGGAGAAAGAGAGAGAGAGAGAGACAAATCAATGTGGAGAGACACACCAATTGGTTGCCTCCTGCATGGGCCCTGACCAGGGCTGGGGATCGAGACTGCAACTGAGGTATGTGCCCTTGATCTGAATTGAACTTGGGACCCTTCAGTCCAGGGGCTGACGCTCTATCCACTAAACCAAACCAGCTAGGGCCCCACTACAAGGCTTTTAGATAGGGCGTTACCCCTCCTTACAGATTCAGAGAAGTTCAGACAGATTCAGGTTCAGAGAGGTTAAGTAATTTTTTCCAAGGACAGACAGCTATTAGGAGGCAGATCGAGACTGCAACTGAGGTATGTGCCCTTGATCTGAATTGAACTTGGGACCCTTCAGTCTGGGGGCTGATGCTCTTATCCACTGAGCCAAACTGGCTAGGGCCCCACTTCAAGGCTTTTAGATAGGGCGTTACCCCTCCTTACAGATTCGGAGAAGTTCAGACAGGTTCAGGCTCAGAGAGGTTAACTAATTTTGTCCAAGGAGGCAAGTGAAGCTAGGATTGAACCCGGGGACTGCTAATTCCAAAGCTGTGTTTCTAACCACTGTGCTATTTAATTTCCAATTGTCTCGCACCTCAATGAGGAGTGCTTTAATACCTGACATGCCATTTATACTGGCTGTTTACTCAGTAAAGCCCCCCTGGAAAGACAAGCTTGGGGCTGGGGTCCCGAGGAGTGGAAGGGGGAAGGCAGAGCTCTTGGACTCCCCACCCCAAACCAGAAATCAGAAGGTCTGGGTTCAAAACGCTCACATTCATTTGGACCGAGGCAGAGTGTGAGAGGAGTGGGGAGCAGGAGCCCTCCAAGAAGCCAGCAGGGAGCTTGCGGGCAGGCAGGGCTGGGGTATGGTCCAGGGCAGGAGGAATAGGGGCCTCAGTTGTAGCAACATTCAGATTTGCCTCCTACCCTCAAGCCTTCCCCTCCCTGGCTAGGACAGCACAGTCCAGAGTGACTGGCCCAGCCTGTCTCCCGCACCCCACATGGGAGCCCAGGGTGGAGAGGAGGAAAGGAGAGAGAGCCATGCCAGGGCCCAGGTCCCTTCCAGCCTTCCCTTCCCCGAAGCCAACGGGAGTCTCCCCAACACAGACCGGGTAAGACACACACACACACACACACACACACACACACACACACACACACACACACGTTTCTGAGAGCATGGCCAACAGGCTCATGCCCAGGAAAGGGGCTGGGGACCGGCATAGCTGGGAGAAGGCCTGGGCTCCTTCCTGGGCACCGATAATGGGCGGGTGGCAGACAGGCATGAACACAGGGAAGGCAAGTGGCCACTCACCCCCTCTGCTCCTACAGCCCCCAACACAGGCCCTACGGTCCCAGCAGCGAGGATGGCCACAGCCCAGGAGAGAGCCAGGGTGGGCTGCAGACCGGGGGTTGGGAGCCCGTCTGTTCTGGTTTCTCGGGGCCCTTTGGCCTGGAACATTTGGTGGAGCCCATTAAAATTAAAAAGCCAAGTGGCTGGTGGCTCTGAATGCCAGCTCGTTTTCCCTGGCATGGTGGGTCCTGTTTAAGGGAACCAGCTGGCATTAATGGCACACAACTCATCACGAACAGCAGCTAGCGATCAGAAAAATCTGAGCTAATAATCGGGTTTGGGAAAGATAATGAGATATGGAACCATCGCTGCTGAGGGTCCCCTCGGGTCTGTTTTAACAGCCTCCAAATAAGCCACCAAGAAGAAATTAACCAAACAGGGCCTCCATTTGGGCGGAGGGGAAAACAAACAGGGTGTGGGTTTTGCACAAGAATTCGCATGTGGCCAGCAGCCGGGGATCCTGGGAGAAGCCAGAAGCAGGACATCAGCAAAGGCCTGAGGAAGCAGTGGGCCTTCTCTGGCCACTTCTCGCCAAGCTCCCGCTCTCGGGCTGGTGGCTTTGCCATGGCAACTGGCGGGAGCAGAGCAAGAAGAGGGAAGACTGGCTTCCTGGCAATCCCCACAGTGGGGACTGACCAGCACCAAGACCTGGGGTGGGGTGGGAGCCCCATGACACAGACCTTCAATGTCATGAGCTATGTGGCTATTAGCTGGCTCCTTAAGTATCAGGGCCTTGCCCAGGCCAACATAAGCCTAAGGTCAAAGCCAGCAGGGAACACCGGCTGGGGCTTGAGCAATGCATGCAGCCTTCTCTCACCCAGCCTGTGTCCTCTCCTCCAGCCCATACATCTGATCCCCATGGGATGCCTCCGTTCCAAGGGGCTTCAGGCATTCCACCTTCACACACCCCTCCTTCACACATTCCTCCTTCCCTGCCCCACCCCATCAGGGCCTTGCCCAGGCCAACATAAGCCTAAGTTCAAGGCCAGCAGGGAACACCGGCTGGGGCTTGAGCAATGCATGCAGCCTTCTCTCACCCAGCCTGTGTCCTCTCCTCCAGCCCATACATCTGATCCCCATGGGATGCCTCTGTTCCAAGGGGCTTCAGGAATTCCACCTTCACACACCCCAGAGGAAGGTTACCTTGCTCTTCCTCACCCACGCCAGTTCCTCTCCCATTCCCAGCTCACTCCTCATGCTGGAGACCTAGGCTTCTTCCCCGAGAAGAGCCTCTTCCACCCCACATCCAGCCCGTCCTGCAGAGCTACCTGTTCCATTTCCTGGACGCCTGGCACGTGGCTGCTCCTCTCTCTCTGCTCCCACCACTTAGCCGAAGCAGCAGGCTCCCTAGACGACTGCCCACCTTCTAGCTCAGCTCCCTGCTTCCCCTCTCGCCCCGCTCCAATCCACTACACCAGCATGTCAAACACAAAGGCTAACGCGGGCCAAACAAACGAGGCATGCGACCCATGGGCCGCAAGTTTGACATGCTTACAGCCAGAGTGACCTCCTAAATATGGATGTCAACTTGCATTAGCCTTTCCATGGCTTCTTTTTGCAATTATACACACACACAGCTTCACGGGACGGCCTGGCCTTGCTTGCAAGGCTCCAGCCACCTCACCATTGCCCCTGCTCCTCTGATGAGCCAGTTTTCTCTCTTTCTCTCCATCCCTCCTTCCCTGCCCCACCCGGATCTCTCTCTCCCCAGGGCCTCCAAGCACTGCCCTTCCCTGGACCTCTTCCTTCCTTATACCTATCGTGGTCTCCAAGTACCTGTTTATTTACCTTCTTAAAATGTTGTAAATCAAAGTAATACGTGTGTAGGATTTAAAAACGGAATTTCACAGAAATGGTTTTACTTGTGGACCCCAGAGGAAGGTTGCCTTGCTCTTCCTCACCCACGCCGGTTCCTCTCCCATTCCCAGCTCACTCCTCATGCTGGAGACCTAGGCTTCTTCCCCGAGAAGAGCCTCTTCCACCCCACATCCAGCCCGTCCTGCAGAGCTACCTGTTCCATTTCCTGGACGCCTGGCACGTGGCTGCTCCTCTCTCTCTGCTCCCACCACTTAGCCGAAGCAGCAGGCTCCCTAGACGACTGCCCACCTTCTAGCTCAGCTCCCTGCTTCCCCTCTCGCCCCGCTCCAATCCACTACACCAGCATGTCAAACACAAAGGCTAACGCGGGCCAAACAAACGAGGCATGCGACCCATGGGGCCGCAAGTTTGACATGCTTACAGCCAGAGTGACCTCCTAAATATGGATGTCAACTTGCATTAGCCTTTCCATGGCTTCTTTTTGCAATTATACACACACACAGCTTCACGGGACGGCCTGGCCTTGCTTGCAAGGCTCCAGCCACCTCACCATTGCCCCTGCTCCTCTGATGAGCCAGTTTTCTCTCTTTCTCTCCATCCCTCCTTCCCTGCCCCACCCGGATCTCTCTCTCCCCAGGGCCTCCAAGCACTGCCCTTCCCTGGACCTCTTCCTTCCTTATACCTATCGTGGTCTCCAAGTACCTGTTTATTTACCTTCTTAAAATGTTGTAAATCAAAGTAATACGTGTGTAGGATTTAAAAACGGAATTTCACAGAAATGGTTTTACTTGTGGACTCTTTACTAAACATCCATCTCTCCTGATAGGCCCGGAGCACTGGGCTCAGAGCCTCTGTCTCTCTCATTCCTCACTGAACTCCTGCCTGGTGAAACGAGCAGGTGCTTAATCAATGCTCCTAGGATATATCAAGTGAATGATTTCTGAAAGAGGAGGGGACAGGGAAGAGCCACAAGGAGACTTGCTCTGTCCACCTCAGCGGACAGCTCTCCCAGTGCTGGATGCTGCACACACGGGTCTAAGTCCATCTGCGTGGACGGCTCATCCACTCCACCAGGAGGAGGGTCCTGGAGGGGCGGCCTCAGGCCATGAGGCTTCTGGAAGGGAGATGCCTGACTGAGCCCTGAGGGGTGAGTAGGATGCAGCCAGGTTAGAAGGAAGGGTTCAGCAGGCTGCAGAGAGTGCTCTGTGGACTCACGGAGCTTGCCATTGGGGGTCCAGGGGCCCCTGGAGAACAATAGGAGGGGGCATGCCTGGAAAGAGGGATGGCCTGAGGTCAGAATCTGCATCCACTCTCAGGTGGTGGAAAGTAACGTACCAAGTGGTCAGGAGTGTGGTGGGTGCTGGAGGGCACTGGCTGGGGCAGGTCAAAGACTCTTTGAGGTACCAAAACCTCCCACCAGATGGCGCTCACTGTAGCATAAACTTGGTAACAAAGTGGCCCATGACCCTCTAATTTGCCTGCAACCCCAGCGGGTCTGTTGCATGGCAGCAGGCTCAGGAGCAAAGGGCCACGTGGCTGGGTCAGCGTCAGGTACAGGTTAAAACAGCAGTGGGCTCCTGCTGTGCCTGAGAGGCCTGTTTGCTAGTTACACTGACCAGACCTGACCCCGGAACCATAACCCACAGAGACCTGCTGGCCACCTGCTGGGAAACCAAATCCATCAGACCCCTTCCACGTAGGAGGGGACACCACACTGTCCTCCCTAGAATAGATACAGAGCTGACAGTCATGTCAGAGCCCCCACTGCCCGCGTTGCCATCTGTGGGCTTCTGGAACACTTCAGATTATGCCACAGGGTCCATGCGATGGGCCCTCGACTCAGAAGCCAGTCCTAGTGACAGCAGCAAGACAACAGTCTGGCCCAGGATGCCCAGGCTGCCGGCCCCTCCGTCAGGCCCAGAGAAGAACAGCAAGGCCTGAGGTACACCCTGGACCACAGAGAACACACCTGACCACAGAGAACACCTGAGGTGCACCCTGGACCCCAGAGCCAGCCAGGTGCATCTTGCAGGGGCAGAGCACCCTGTGAACGAGGGACAAATGCATGCAGATGACTTGACTCTGGCCAGAACACACAGGCCCGGGAGCCAAGTACACAGGTGAGCAGAGGGTCTAACCCTGGTATCGCTAAAGAGCCTCTCAAACATTTTCTTCCAGTCCCCACTGTTCTCGGGGCCCCTGGGAGGGACTTGTCTACCTGGGGTCACAGTGAGTTCCTTCAACCTGGAAGCTGAGAACACTGCTTGGATTTTCCTGCCTCTTTACACCACGGGGGAGCAGGAAGAGAAGGGCCCGTGTTAGGAGAATGGTGTGTAAGCCTGGGTTTGAACCCCAGCTCTGCCACTGACTTCCCCTGTGTCTCAGTTTCCTCATTTGTAAAATGGAGATGGACGCTGACATAGCACCTGGCATTCCATCAGTGTTAGCCACTGTGATTACTTCCCTGTCTGACTATCATGGGGACATGGAGTAGGCAATGGGAACCGAGAGGGGGCAGGGTTCAGCCCAGGGATCCCCCTTATCCTCCAGTGTCTAGCAGTAAACGTTAACAGACATTGCTACATCCTCTACCGAAATGACCCCCAGGGCCCAGGCCCTTTGGAAATGGAGGTCAGTGTTGCCCCAAAAGGGAAAGTCCTCAGCCAGCTAAGACCTGGCTGGGGGGGAGGGTTTGAGGGTCAGACATGAAGTAGCTCTCATACTCTGGCTCCATCAACCAGCTCCTGGCTGGACGTCAGCCCTGAGCCTTCCTCTTCAGCCCCAAGACCACTCTCGTCCCAGACCCTGCGTCCATGAAGGCGGTCCATCTGCTGGGCCTGCCAGCCCCCTTCTGCCTGCACCCCCAGCAACACCATGGTCCTGTGCCCAGGCAGGGGTTCCTGGCGTGGCACTACAGAATTCCGTGACCCCCTGCTCGTCCCCCTGTTTCATCACCTCATCACCTCATCACCTCGTCACCATCACTCTGCACATCATAGCCACTCATTTTCTGGTTTCCTCCCGCTGTGCCCTCTCTGTGGAACTCACAGCCCTGCCTCCGCCTCTCTCTGGTCTGTCCAGTAACCATCAGCCCTGTGTAAATAAGGGGTCCCATGCCTGCGTTCCACACCCAAGGGGTTGCCTTCATTATAATTCTGGTTTTATCACAGAACATCCCAGCTTTCCCTCTCGGCATCTTGCAGGACACACCAGTCTGTGCATCTGCATCAGTGTCTGCAAAGTGCACACACACATGCACCCCTCAGGGACTGAGTGGGTCGCCCTCATGCAGCCGGGTCAGGGGGGCTGACCACCAAGGACTCAACACCAACTCCCGACTAACACACAGCGAGGGCCGATGGAGGCTTCCTTTGTTGACAGACAGCAGACTTATTCTCAAACAAGAAGCCAGACACTGAGCCATTTAGAGGGTTCACCAAAAGGCTGCGAACCCCACACTGGAGGTCCTGCAACCAGCATGAGACTTCACTTCCGGGGCATGCAAACTGGGGCTCTCTGAATCTGGGGGGTGCTGGCCAAGGTCACTGGCTCCCGTGAGAAGGGAAAGGGCTCTGCAGGGTCCAGAGAGGAGGCTGGACTCCCGGGGCCTGGCCTCCACTGCAGCTCGTCCCGGTCCCTGGGATCTGCCCTCGGCCTGACAGCCCGTCCACGCGGCTGCTTGTAGGGACTCGTTTTAATTAATGCCAGAGCTGGGCCAACCACCGGGGCCCTGACACTTGTTTGCAGGTCATCTCCTCCTAACAGGCTCGCCCTGGGAGGGGATTTGTCACTAATTGAAGCAGAGATCAGTTAATGAGGCCGCGGGGCCTGGGGTTCCAGAGAACAAGGGAAAGGAAAATAAAATAAAGCCTCTTTCTTCGGCGGTTTTGTGATTTACACACACAAAAGAGAAGCAAGCGAGCTGCAGATTTTCCAAGTCAGAAACTCCACTCCATCTGCCGGAGTTAGACCCTCGCTGTGTGAAGACGGCGGGCGGAGGGCCGCCGCTGCTGGGACTCGGATCAGAGCGAGAGGGGCCTCCCGAGGCCGCAATCAATCAGCGGCCTAATTAACAAGTATTTATGGAGCGGTGCTGCATGCCCCCCTCTGGGGAGAAGACACAGGGCCGTCCCTTTTAACTGGTAATCCAGTGGAACAATGAGAGGACAGGGCATGGGGTATCGCCAAGCGCGTGTGAAGGACAGAAGTTTCTAGAACTTGTGGCGGGGAGAACGGTGTGGGCTGGCGTGGTTGGGGAAAGCCTCTTCGAAGTCTCTGCAGCTGGGTGGGGAGGAGGGAGGAGGCACAGGCACAGCCCCTGGGGGCCAGGGCAGCCCAGGGTGAGGTCCCCAGGCCCTAGGGTGAGACCCTGCCTCTGAGAGCCCTGGAGGACCCCAAGTCCCTGGGAACTCTGGGAGGCGTGGGCCTCAGAATCTCCTCCCCACACCTGGGCTGCCTCTGGCCCTGGGAAGTGGTTGGGATGGGAGGACTGAGGGCCCCTGGGGCGAGACAGCAGGACTGGGGTGCAGGGCCTGGGCCCCGGCCCGCAGGAGGAGGACGTCCCCCAGGACAGTGATCCTTCCTCTCAAGCCCTCCCCAACCAGAGCCACTCAGTATTCTCCCACGTGGCTTCTCCTTCCAGCTCGCCACCCCACCTCACCCTTCAGTCTCAGAGAGGGAAAGGGATTTTCAAGCTGCGAAACGAGGCCGAGCCATCAGCTCCTCTTGTTATAAGGGAAGAGGAGGTGACATCGGCAAGAAAGAGGTGACAGAGCCCCTTCCTGTCTCTCACAAGAGCCCCTGACCTTGGCCAGCAACCCCCACAGAATCAGGGATCCCCAATCTGTATGACCCCAACCAAATGGTCTCACCTAGGTCGCAGGTGGGTTAGCAGCCTCCTGGCCAGCCCCCGGGGCAGAGTTGGCAATGCTTTGGGATGAGACATGAGGATTCAGGGAAGGAGAACGCTCTTGGTCATGAAATGGGGACACCCCCCCACACACACACACACACCCAACAGCTCTTTGGAGATGATCTGGTCTACGTGGGAGTGGAGTAAATGAGGCCATTTCAGAAGAGCCCCAATCCCGACTTTAGGAGAACAGTGAAGTAGATGTTGGGTCAATGCCTTTTCATGAACAATTGTGATATTTATTTAATGACATGGGAGGGGATGAGGAAATTGGGTTTCGCAAAAAGATTATTATATGTGGATGTTTTTTATTTGAATTTTCTAATTTCCCTCCTACAGTTGCATGTATTTATTGCTTAATGAATAAAATAACGAAGTTGTGAAGTGACGGTTGCCCCGGAGTCAGCCACAGGAGAGCACCCAGCCGGGTCGAGAGAGGACCAGACAGGAGCAAGGCTGCCCTCCCG
>NW_005359516.1:474786-475427 GCF_000412655.1 Myotis brandtii | reverse complement strand
GGGATCCAGGGGGGGGGGCGCATGTAGCCAAGGTCCTGGGAGCATGAGCTTCGTTCTGGCTCTGGCCTCGGCCCTTCGCAGTGTCACCTGCCCTCTTCCCTCACCTGGGATCCAACCTTAGGCTCACACAGTCAGCAATCCTCCCCTACTTAATCGCTGCTCTATCCTCAAAGTCCTGTGGGACTCTAAATGAGCTATTGCCTCTGTCTTGAGGAACTTACAGGCCTCCAGGAGGGAGTGGACATGTGACCACATGACCAAGGCTACGGAGGGGGGACAACAGTGCCCCGGGCTCAGGCAAAGAGCATAGGGCAGCTGGCATTTGGGCCAACCTCGTGCATCATTCCAGAGGCCCTCGCCTCCTGCATCAGCTGCGCTCTAAGTGTGAGGACCAGCTCTGCTGAGGAGAGTGCCAGGCAAAGCCAGCCTCTAGGGACAGACGTGTGCCCTCAGCTGCAGTGGGCAGCCCTTCCCATCACCCATAGGCACCACCGCACCCCCCGCCTGCTCTCTGAAACCAGAATCACCAGCTTATGCTCTCCCTATCAAAGTGTCACCAAGTCTACTCTTCTCTGCCTCGAAAGCCAGTCCTGATAGCCCGCCCACAGAAGCCTGTCTCCCATGCCCCTTGCCTGGGTCTG
>NW_005359516.1:469666-471694 GCF_000412655.1 Myotis brandtii | reverse complement strand
TTACTCACAGCGATGGAGACAGCACTGATGACAGCTCCTAGGTAGCCCTGGATGAACTTGGATGCAGGTGAAGGCTGGAAGGCAAGAGACAGGAGTTCAGGCCCACTGGGTGCCCACACTTTGCCAATAGTCCCAGCCAGCAAGGGGCATTCCTGCCTCCAAGACGGGAGGGTCGGGTGAGAAGGAAGAGGTCCCTCTGGAAGCCAGAAGGACCCCAGCCACCCCCAGTGCAGTTCTAAATATGGAAATACGAGGCAGCACCGTCCAGGGAGATGCCAAAGGGCCCCTGCACTCGGCCCTGTCCTAACAAGGTCACTGGAAGACACTGCTGGCGGGAAGTAGAGAACAGCAAGGGTCAAATGGGTCACCCATGGCTGCGCAAGCAGAACCAGTTTAGGAAGACCACATGGTGTGAGCGGGCGTCTGGCCCTGCAGCACTTCCTGGCTAGACATGGCGGGGTCAGGGCTGGCTCCAGCCTGGCTGGCGCTCACAGGCTTTGTCGACCCAGGTAGCAGCTATGCTTCCATGCAATGGATGACAGTTGCTCAATATTTCTAGGGAAAAATGCACCTCAAATTGCAATGTAGAAAATTAAGAAAGAGCCGAAGAACTTGCCTTTGTATACCACAATGGGAGATGCTTGGTTTAAGGTAAACGGGAGCTGAACAAGCAGAGATGTACGTGTGTGAAGCATATGAGCGAGACATGGACTGAAGGCTTAGATGGGGAGAGTGTGTGTATTCAAGGTATTAGGCCCTGAAGTATTACCCCTCAGGCCAGCACACACCCTCTCCTACCCAAACTGGCAGCCCACCCCCACCCCCAAGGGGTCCAAGATCCCACCTCCCCTCTGCCTGCCTTTGGACCAAAGACCGAGAGAACTGACAGGGGGAAAGGCAGCCTCGCCAGTGCAGCAGGGCCAGCCCCTTCCTGACAGCAGAAGGGTGACTGGGCCTCCATGGTGAGTTCTCCCCAGAAGGGCAGGAAGGGATAAGGTGACAGTCCCTGCAGAGCCAGCATCCCTCACCCTCTGCAGCCAATAGTCTGGGGGCAGCGAGGCAGCTTCCAAGGAAGCTTGAGAAAGCTGAAGGGAAATTCGGTTCCCTCTGGCTGAGGCTGTCCAGGTCCAACATCCGTATAAGAGCCGCTCACAGGGAATTCTGGAGCCAGTGGAGCTGATCCCTGTCGCTGCCCCCCACTCCCATGTTACAGGCCTTCTTCACGTCACGTGGACAGTCCCTCCCAGCAGTGTAAATGAGGTGCCTACAGGAGGGCAGTGCTCAGTCTGATGAGTGGTGTGACGCACTGCAGGGAGGATGAAGGGCGCCCCAGCCTGAAGCCCACCACTGGAGTGTGGTCCATGGTGCTCACCTTGGTAGCATTGCGGTTTGCATAGTTGACACAAGCGTTGTGGCTCTGGTTCAGCCACTGAAAGGCAAGGGGGGAGAGGAGAAGTCAGGGAAGGTGTGCTCACCTCCCTGGAAGCCAGGCCTGGGCCCGGGGAGGCCACACACCTTCAGAAAGACCTGAGTCACTAGCTCATGGTGGGTCCATCCGTCCCACTATTACCATGACCAACTGTCCACTTTGCCTGGGACTGTGCCAGGTTTAGCACTGAATGTCCGCAGCCTTGGGACACCCCCCAGCTCCTAGCAAACCAGGACACTGGTTCTGCCCACCCCGGCAGTCCAACTTGCTCCAGAGACAGTGCCTCTTCCAAAATTATGCCCTAAATGGACCCCCTGCCTTTGCCTCGTCCTCCTTATTACATTACTTACTGGACAGAGGCGGACATTTAGGCCCCTGGAATGACTGACAGCCCTGAACCTCTTTCAAAAATATCCCAGCCCCGTGAACTGCACCACTTGCCGTGCCCAGACACCAGCACTGTTGGAGTTGTGCTCAGGGAAGACTGACATTCTCTCCTGAAGACTGACAGGTTTTCTTCCTTCCCCTCTTTCTCTGCAGACACACACACACACACACACACACACACACGCACACACATGCACACACACACACACACC
>NW_005359516.1:447597-469391 GCF_000412655.1 Myotis brandtii | reverse complement strand
ACACACACACACACACACACACACACACACACGCACACACACGCACACACACACACACACCTTCAACTACTGTCAGAGAGCCACACCCAGACTCTCTTCAAGAGCAGAGACCAGGGTCTGTGATGCCTTGTCACCCAGCTCACTACCTTGGGGTTGGGGTGCATTTACCTTCCCCACAGATTTGGGTGAGGCTGATGTCAAAGAGGCTGTGGGCCTCGAGGTCACTGGCCATGGGACCAGCAACCGAGGGACAGAGTTGGTGGCCACCAACCAGCCATCCAGCTGAGGGCACCAGCCCAGCCCTCATCCCCTTCTCGCAAAGGAGAAAGAAGACCTGGGCTTCTCCCAGTAGCTTCTGGGTTGGGGAGAGGTACGAAATGGGGTGATTTCCCCAAGGGGCATGGATGGGAGAGGAGATGCCAAGGCCAGGAGTTCTAACCGGTACCTGTTGGACCCTCCCTCAGGAGACTGTTTGCCAGGAGGCTCTTACCTGCCAGAAGACCGTGGATGCCAGTGTCTGGTTGGGCAAAAGAAGGCCGACCACCTGAGAGAAAGAGAGAGAGAGGAAAGGCTGAAAAAGGCAAAAGAAACACCCTACACTTTTGCAAAGAAAAATTAAACAGCCACGAATAAGAGCAAGCTGAATCTGCACAGACTGATATGGACGATGTGTTCATACAACCTGCTGCCCGTAGCAAGACTGTGCATGATGAAAAAACCCAAGCTGTAGCACCGTATTACAGCACAGTCCCATTTTTTTTTAAAGAAAAACATCTTATATAAAACCATATACACAAACACACATACATATCTCTAAGCATGAAGAAAAAGCTGTAGCACAGCATGTAGATCTGGTTACACAGGACTTCCTCACATTCTTCTTGAATATTTCTGCATTCTTTTTAACAGTTGACAGGCATTCTGTTCATAATGGGTGGGCAGGGGAACAATAAAACAAACAAGCAAACTAAACACCATCACTTCTGCCCAGCGTACCCGGCTCCTCCACACTCCAGCCACCCAGCAGGATTTTGTGAGGATTCAATAGAACTCATTTCAAAGGCCTTACGTGCTTTATAAGTACAAGCTGGTGGAATTTATATGTTATCACTGGGCCCTCATGAAGCAAAACCTACACCATGTTTAAGCTATTGAACGAAACATGGATGTCTAATAAATATTTGTTGAATGAGTGAATGAATGAATGAGCCATAGAGCTAAGCATGGCTACATATGTGTGGATCCATTATTCCCAAAGCCCAAATATCACTGAAGACCTAGACTCCCTGACTTTGGTTTTTTTTTGGTTTTGTTTTGCTTTAAGTCAAGATTAATTGTCTGATTTTAACACTGGCCAAACCTTGGACTTCAGGGATCCACATGTCTCTGTAGTTTACCTTTTGGGTGCTTGTGTGCAAAATAACACCTACCCAGTTCTGCTGCATATGGGAAAAAATGTGCACAACCATCCACATATTGACTTATTTATTATTCCTGTAGATAAAATGGCTCTTTGGCAAGAATTTCTGTAAGGAACAAGTATAAACACTCAATCCTATGCAGTAAATCAAATTCTAGACATCCTCAGCAACATTAGTAAATCATGTTTTAAAGATTAAAATGTTTTTAAAACAGTGAATATGCACATACATTTATATTTATTGGCCCATATCAGTTTGAATAAAATTATACAATGTAAAGGCATTCCATAGCTCCAGTGAGGAATTATGATATTTTTCTCCCCCAAATGAGATGGTAACTCCATTTCTCTTTGCCATGACAGCTGTGGGTACTGGAGTGGGAATCAGGAGACCTGGGTTCTCACCCCAGTTCCATCCCTGTGTGATCTCCGGCATAAACAGTCCCCTTTGGGGTTCCATCTTTCTTACCTATAGAGTGAAGGGGTTGACCTTGGGGGTCCTATCTTGGTTTAAATTCTATTCTCATTTTCCAAATAATACACATAAAGTCCATAGAGATAGTCCCACCCCAGCCCAATTGAGAAGTATCATGGGGAACACAGGACCTCCTTCTAGTTGGACCCCAGTCAGGAGCCAGACCATAGTGAGGAAGCTGAGCCTAGAAAGGCATGAAGCTGGGAACAGATAGCATGAGCCAGCAAATGTGTGTGTGTGTAAGTAGTTCTTCCCTGTTCAGAGGATATCATTCCCCGTAATCTGCTGGTTTATATTACGTGGGTGTGTTATGAACGTCATTGCCTTCTTTCCCTCAATCCCCATTGCACCCCCTGAACTGTGCTTGGCCACCAGGAGAGGGTATGATGCAGCCCCATGGGACTCACTGTTGGTACCAGACAGCTGTTGCCCAGGACCCTCGCAGCTCGTTACATCAGAGGGTCCCCTTATGAGCCCTCTCCCCTGGGTTCAGAAACCGTACTGGTGAGCATCTGGTTTGCATCGGCCTTGCAGACACTGGGCATTTTTAACTGTGGTTCCCTTTGCCCTGACTGTCGAGGTCAGGCCAGATCTCCAGGGCCCACCTCTGCCCAGTGTACACATCCTCATGGCACATATGTTCTGTCCAAACTTCACTCCTGACTTCATCTTCCCTTCCCTAAATTTCCTTTTGTCTCATTTTCATCTTCATTTGTTTATCTTGTGCCATGTCTTTTTAAAATCTGATATCAAGTCTTTTCCAGAGCAAACCACAGCCCTAAACTAAACCGGTACCCAGGCTATGTACTACACACACGCACACGGCTGTAACCAGCCGGGTTTTCACCTTGCTGGCCCACCTCCTACCCTCACACGAGCCTGACGTCCATGCACCTCTGACTCCTTATGCTTTCTGAAGGAGATGGATGGGTTTTGCTAAGCATTTCCCCTTATGTCACTTACCATGGTCCTTATTATAACTCTGGGGCTCAGAAAAAAATAGAAATTACTTTCTGCATTTTGAAAATGGGATAACTGAGGTTGAGAGACATTTGGTGACCTGCCCAAGGCTTCGTAGCTCCTAGAAAAAGAGGCAGGTCTTGCCCTAACCGGGTTGGCTCAGTGGATAGAGCGTCAGCCTGCGGACTGAAGGGTCCCAGGTTCGATTTTGGTCAAGAGCATGTACCTTGGTTGCGGGCACATCATCAGTTCAGGGTGTGCAGGAGGCAGCTGATCGATGTTGTTTCTCTCTCATCGATGTTTCTAACTCTCTATCCCTCTCCCTTCCTCTCTGTAAAAAAAAAAATCAATTAAATATATATATATTTTTTTTTTTAATTGATTTTTTTTTAAAGAGGCAGGTCTCCTGATTCCTAGCCTGGGAACCCCACCTCTCTGATTTGAGGGGCTCCTTCTCCAGCTCATCCCCTTGCACACAAAGGAAGAAGCAGACTCCATGCCCGTTTTTGAGCATCTTCTGTGCCCCACATTCCCTGCTGCCCCCTGAGGAAAGGAATGCAGCCTCCCTAACAACAACAAACCAAAAACCAACAGCAAAGTGCATGAGAAAGTCTTTACCACACCTGGGCAGGAAAGGGACAAGGTGGTTTAATCGGATACTTAATTGTGTCTGTAAATCTGATAAATTCTAATGTGTCCACACAGGGGTTCAGGCAGGGAGAGGTAGGTGTGCTCCGGCTCTCTCCGGAGGAGGCGGTAAGGTGGCGCTGAGGTGTGCGTGTGTGAGCTCAGGGTAGCGGAACAGCTGAGACTGACCTCATTTAAGGAGGAGGTTTGGGAAGTCAGCTGACTGGAGTCCAGGAAGGGTGAGGTTAGAAGGCAGCGGAGCACCATGCTGCATTTGGCCAGCCCGGCAGCCGAAGGGGGCCGTTTGAGCCCAGGCGAAGGGAATAGGGACCCCACCCTCCAGGCCCTGCAGTCAGGCTGGTGGGGCCAGGAGCACGCAGTGCCAGCCCCATTCCCTATTAGGCAACACACAGCACCATCTGCACAATCCCAGGAGCAAGAGCAGATATTTTATAACTTCCTTTTTCTTTTTAAGTCTAAATTAAAAATAAATGTTCCTTCAGCTCTCAGATGTATATCTCTGGTGCAACCTGCCCACATTCCCTCACGCTGCCCTTTCCAGAACATGGCAGGGGAAAGGAGGAAAGAGATGGATGGAGAGAGGGAGCCAGTCCACCCGGCTTCAATGCCAGTGGATGGCACCTCTTCCAAGAGGGAACCGCTTCAGGCGTGGCCGCGCAGATGGGTGGAGAGAGCCCAGAATGCGGCTGGTACCAGGGAAAGTGGAAGGAGAGCCAACAGCCAGAATTTCCAGCCCAGCCTCCACCCTATCTTGCCGCAGGACCTTGGCCAAATCGCACATCCTATCTTTGCTCCCATTTATAGTTCATAACATGGCTGGGGTCTCCTCCACAGCGCCCACCCCCTGGAAGCTGCCCCCTATGCACAGTTGTCTATTTCTGCCACCCCCTTCCCCTTGGACGGCTGGCCATGGGCCCTAGTGATGAACTCTCAGGCTCTGGCTGCGGGAAGAGCTGGACTCAAATCCGTATTTATCAGAAGGGCGACCACATGCAAGTTACTTGAGTTCTTTGTGCCTCCGCTATTTTTCACCGATTACGTGGTGATCACGGCTCCTCTCTGGATGTCATGGGAGCAGGCGTGGGAAGCATTCGGCACAGTGTCTGTCATTCAGCCAGTGCTTACCACCAGGTTAGTATGATTCCTCTCCTCCTGTCTCATTCTTTTCCCGTCTTTGCCGGTCTCTCTTTTCTCTGAACTCCAGTCTGCTTGACACAATTGAGCGTCATCTTGCCCCATCTTATCTTTGGACACCAGCCTTATCCCTCAACGGATCAGGAGCTCCTGAGGGTAGAATAAGGGCTTTTCTCCCTGATGTCCCCCCCAAGCACTCAGCACAAAGATGGGCCCGAATGACATGCTGGAAACATTGCCAACTGATTAAGAACATTAAACAGCTATTGGCCAGAAAAAGATGGATGATGGATCGTGACAACGACAACCACCAGCCATCTCTTCCTTGCCCCTTTTATTAAAGTTTGAATTGCATGGGGGCTGGGGGGGGGGAGCCTTTGGAGAGAGGATGCAGACCGAGTTTGGTTCTGAGTCTTCACGCTTCCCTGTATCTATACCCTGGCCATGAGAGGGATGTATTTCCCTGCTCTTGGTGTGGCTTAGTCACGTGACTGGCTCTGGCCAATGGCGTGTGGGAGGAGGTGGCAGTGTGCCAGTTCTAAGCCAGGCCCCAGAAGCCTCGTGTGCTTCAGTCGCCCTCTGGTGCTTCTAACGCTGCTGCGAGGAGACAGGCCCTGACTGGTGCCCGGTCCAAGGAGGATGCAACATGAGGAGCAGAGTCCAGCCTGGGTCACTGATCCCCAGCCGATCCCAGGACTGTGGTTAGCAGAACTGCCTCAGTCAAGCCCAGTCTAGACCAGCCAAACCCCAGATCCCTAACAACAAATGTGTATGACTGCCACTAACGTTCTGCGGCTGTGTGTTACGTGGCACTATTGTAGCAAAATCTCGTTAATACAGAGATGACCACATAGGAAGAGTGAATGTGCTGTCCTTTATGGTTTTAATGTTCTGTGTCATTAATGCACCTTGAATTATGTCTTCACTCGTGATGCTGGTTTCTGAGTAGCCTCGCTTATCCATCCACTCCACCTGGTGACCATTAGCCCAAGGCTGGGGCCACCCTGGAAGCGATGAAAGACAGTTTGTCTCAGGACAGAGTTGGGATGGGGCCAATCAACGGCACCCACCTGGGAGCTGGCTCACAAGAAAAACCACACCTTCCCTTCAGCCAGCGGTTCTCAACCTGTGGGTCGCGGCCCCTTTGGCGGTCGAACGATCCTTTCACAGGGGTTGCCTAAGACCATCCTGCAGATCAGATATTTACATGACGATTCATAACAGTAGCAACATTACAGTTATGAAGTAGCAACGGAAATAATTTTATGGTTGGGTCACAACATGAGGAACTGTATTTAAAGGGCCAGAAGGTTGAGAACCACTGCCCTTCAGCCCTCTTCCTTCCGAGTGCTCTAACCTCTGCGGAGAGATGAGGTCTCCGTCTGGGAGAAAGGCGCCACCAAATATCCCAATCTGCTTGGCAAAAGGGGGACAAGAATAGTTGAACAAGGGGCAGCAGACCAAGACCACTGTAAACCGTGATGTTGGGACCCACAGTGGGAGACAGGAGCAACCCTCCACCCCTTGGCCACTGTCCATACAAAACTAACTCAAATATAGGAAAAATAAGATTTTTAAAATAAAAGTGTAGAAAATCCAGAGAGAAAACAGGGTGTGTGTCAAAACAACGGGGTGGTGAAACTTAAGTCAGGGGAAGGCTGTGGGGCACAGAACTATCTTGCCAAGCAAGGTAATGGCAAAATAACTGTCCTCACCCTCCACCCCGACTCTGCTTGGCTAATCACTCCTCACCCTCCAGCTTCCAGCTCAGTTGCCACCTACTCCAGAAAGCCTTCCCTGACCCTCAAGCTGAGGTCAGACCCCCTGTCCTACATCCCCCCGGCACCCTGCCTACTTTCTTTGCAGCATTCGCCTCAGTGGTACCTGTTAAAGTGTGCCACTCTCGAGAGCTTCCAGAAGCTTCAGAAGGGGGAGACCGTGTGACGCTCACATCCCACATACCTGGGGGTCCTCGCTGGGAAAGCAGCGTACCCCCTTCCCCCACACAGACACACTCCATTCCAGATGTTCCTCTGCATTTTTCAAAGACCCACCAGGAGCCCCGCTACTCAACAGTGTGCCTGCTCTTTCCTTCTCCTCTGTCTCCATCTTCTGATCTATGTGACTAATGATCTGAAAAGTAACACTCCAGTGCATTAAGGGTGCTGCTATTTAAAGGGTCCCAACCAGGGAAAGATAATATCTTTTGTCAAATGAGTGTTTGCCTCTGACTGATCAAATCCAGCGTAACCAAGCGACACTTCTTGTAGGATATACACAGGGCCAAAATGGCTGGTGCCGTTTACAATAGGAACACATTGGGGCTGGGATTTAAGTGTGTGAAAAAGCCGGGTACGAGGAAGGTTGGAAGATGTCAGAAAGGCCCCGGGACACAGTCAAATCCTCATGTAAATGAACCTTTGTGGTCCACCCCTCTCCCCGCCCCCTCCAGATGAAGTGACCCACACCAGCCCCTGAGAGAGAGGACTGCAAAGTCCCCTGATCACCTGCTGTGGAAAAGGAGAGGGCTCAGCGTCCGGAGTCCAAGCTCTGAACATCCCAGGACAGAACTCTGGTTTGGATGTAACCCAAGGCCACTGGACTCACGGACTGGAAGTGCACAGTCTGCCCTCCTCAGTCCCCAGCTGGGCATGGGGGTTGGGGCCTTGAGTTCTGAGATTCTGGAAAAATGGGGGAAGGGGAGAGAAAGGCAGCGGGAGCATGGGGAGCAAAGGGGGGGGGGCACGGACGACTAGGTCCGGACCTAGGAGAAACTCAGGCCCATGAGAGACACGCAGTTCCCGCAGCGGAGCCGCTCTGGTGGCCATGGCTGAGGGCACAGGCTGGCAGGTGGGGAAGGCAGGTGCTGCCGGATCACTGGCCTGCCTTCCGCAGCCACGCAGCCACACGTGCATGGAAGTGGCGGCACTGCAGCCTCTCAGCGGAGCCTGGGGGGGAGCGGCCAGTGGTCGGCAGCAGCTACTGGTGGTGGGTTCTGCTGCCAAAGGCCTGGAGCAGGGAGCCTGCGCTGCGCTGCACTGGCCGCGGGACCAGCCGCCCTGCTGATGTATAAATCGGGATCTCGTCGCCACACACCCAAGGGGGAGAAGTTCCATCTTCAAATGTTAAGCTTAAAATAAGACACTACATGGGTGCCAGTGGATCTGTGAAATCTGCTGACTAAACTGGCACCGGCCTCTGGGAGAAAACCAGCTCGTTTCCCCTGCGCTCTGGGGAGTGAGCAGGTGGGGGCGGGCTCCTCTCAGGCGGGGTGGGGTGCAGGTCGGCCAGGAATGCTCACCTGGCTGGAGGCAGCTCAGGTGTTGCTTCCAGAAGCTTCTCAGCCAAGGTACCCGCCAACGTTATTGACCCCTTCCCTTCAGCTCTCAGTGTCTTCGCCGGCACCCCCCTTTCTATTTTGGTGAGCATTCAGTGGCTTCTGCATGCCTGTATTTCTTACCCACTCTGCCATTCCAGGGGCTTCCCTAAGGTGTGGACTGGAACCTTCACTCCTGTTCAGGCCCGGCATTTGCTGAGATGTTCAGTGGGGCCTCGGGGGAGCGGGCTTGGCTGGTGGGAGCCAGGCCTGGGAGGGAAGTGCTGGGACAGCCAGCGTGCTCCCTCCGCGCAGGGAAGGCAGTGGCCCGGGGAGGGAGTGGGACCAATGAGTCCTCACGCGGCTTGTGGCTTGTCCACGTCAAAGTACCCAGATGGAAGCCTACGGGTTCCCCAGGTCCAATGGCTCCTCCCAGGACCTGGCCCCCGGCCAGCTGTTCTAACCCTGAGTATGAACACGGAGGGCTAAGAAGTGGGGCCCGGGGAGCACTGTCCTTTGGCTCCGGCTGCCACTGAGGCCCAGGTCATGCTGCTCGTTCACCTCAACCAAGTGTTCATTCAGGGCCTCGGGGGCCAGGGCACATGCCGGGCACAGGCTGTTCGCTCCGGGCTGGGCGGGTACGGCGCCCACAGGACATTCACAGCAGCTACTTCAGCAGTGAAGCCCTGGCAGCCTGGCAGTGGACCAGTAGCACCCGAGTTCCCAGGATGCCGACGGGGCTGCAGGGACCCTGAAATGACTGACCCTCCTTGGGCAGGAAGAGGAGAGAGTGGGAAAGTATGGGCCGTCCTCCACAACACCTTGTGAGCTAGAGACACGCTGGCATCCCTCGTGTTAGCTGGTTCATCCCAGATGACGGCAGCCATTAATTCTGTCAGGACCCAGTTGGCCTCTTCTGAGGAAATGAGCCCCAAATTCAACTCCTCTGGTTTGGCAGAGATGATACTGCCAAATGATGTATGTTTTTCAAGTGTTAACGAAATATTTATAAACAATTATTAATGCAGGCTCTTTTTTGCCCACCTCTTAAGCAAGCATGTTCTCCTTCTTTCTCACTAACAGAATCCCTATAATTGGGGATTGACTAGATATCCAGCCAAATTCTACATGAAATATAGACAGAACTGCTGTGTGGGTCTTCAAAGAAGATTCCTTAAAGGGAACTGACCCAGTTGGGAGGTATGTCCTTTCACTCCTCCTTCTTTCTCCTCCCTATACTGTGGATGTGATGGCTGGAACACCAACAGCCACGTTGGACTATGAGGTAATTTTGATGATAGAAGACAGCACTGAGAATGGTATAGAAAAGTGGGAGCCTGGGTTCCGGACAGCATTGTGGAGATCTACCTACCTCCGAACTTCTCTGACATGAGAGAAAAATAAATTAAATTGTTTAAGCCACTGTTATTTTGAACTTTTTTATATGGAGATGGTCCTGACCCTAACTGATACAAACTTTTTTATATGGAGATGGTCCTGACCCTAACTGATATAATCATATACTATGCTTCAAAAAACAAAACAAAACCTTCCCCTGGCTGCCGGCACCAGTTTTCTTCCAGCACCTGGCACCCAGGCCTTCGCTCCAGCTGGAGCCGCCTTCAGCACCTTCACTGCTCAGGCCGGAGCTATGTATGCAAATTAACCACCATCTTTGTTGGCGGTTAATTTGCATATCTTGCTGATTAGCCAATGGGAGGTATAGCGAAGGTACAGTCAATTACCCTGTTTGTCTATTATTAGATTAGATACTATGCTGCAAAAAAAACAATACATTTCAGATGGCAGAACTGTAGAGATCACTGTTTCTGAAAATAAGATAAACTAGAAAATAATAACAGAAGAATACCTTTTTAAAAACCCACTTATTTGAAATGTGTTCTTCTAATTAAAGCTAAAAGATTGAATACTCTGATTAAAGAGAATTCAAAACTATAATTTCAAACTTATTTAGAAATTAAAACATAGATCACTATATAAAAAATATATTAGATATAGTCAGGTGTTAGATGTACTCAGAAGAAAATTCACAGCCCTAAGCATTTTTTATTAGAAGGAAGAATGAGAATAAATAAATTAAGCAATCAAGGGAAAAGTAAAGAAAAAGAATCCTACCACAAAATAAGAGATCAAAAGAATATTATAAAAACAAAAATGAATAAATTATAAAACAAAAACAGAAGATTTGATAAATGCATCCAAGAGCTAATTCCTAGGCACAAGTCTCACCAACCCAATTATTGTAATAAAGGAGATGGAGGTGAGAAGTACAGACAAGACTTGAAATCAAGCCACAGAAAAAAAAAACATTAAAAACATCAACATTCAAAACTTTCTACAACAAAGACACCAGACAGTAAAGGGGAAAGAGCTGGGAGAAGAGATTCGCAATATATAGGGATTAATATCAAAAATATAAAAATAACTTTTACAAATAATTAGGAAAATACAGCCAGTGGAAGAATGGACAAAGGATGTGAACAGGAAATTCAGAGAAAATGAAATAGAAATGGCAATAAATATTGAAAAGAAGCAGAATCCTTTTTTGGTGTTCAGGGAAATAAAACAATTAAAACCATAATGAGATGATACCTTTCTCCCATCAGACTGGCAAAAAAAAGAAAGAAGGAAGGAAGGAAGAAGAAAGAAAGAAAGAAGAAAGAAGGAAGGAAGGAAGAAGAAAGAAAGAAAGAAGAAAGAAGGAAGGAAGGAAGAAGAAAGAAAGAAAGAAGAAAGAAGGAAGGAAGGAAGAAGAAAGAAAGAAAGAAGAAAGAAGGAAGGAAGGAAGAAGAAAGAAAGAAAGAAGAAAGAAGGAAGGAAGGAAGAAGAAAGAAAGAAAGAAGAAAGAAGGAAGGAAGGAAGAAGAAAGAAAGAAAGAAGAAAGAAGGAAGGAAGGAAGAAGAAAGAAAGAAAGAAGAAAGAAGGAAGGAAGGAAGAAGAAAGAAAGAAAGAAGAAAGAAGGAAGGAAGGAAGAAGAAAGAAAGAAAGAAGAAAGAAGGAAGGAAGGAAGAAGAAAGAAAGAAAGAAGAAAGAAGGAAGGAAGGAAGAAGAAAGAAAGAAAGAAGAAAGAAGGAAGGAAGGAAGAAGAAAGAAAGAAAGAAAGAAAGGAAGAAAGAAGACACTAAATATATGAATACCTATGTTACAAAGGTTTGATGAAATCTAACCTCTCTGAAGGGAAATTTGGCAATAGTTATCAAAAATTCAAATGTGCACACACAGCCATTTACACTGAAAATTCACTTTCTAGAATGCCCTTGAGAAATCATCATACTTATGCAAAAACAGCTTTACAAGGATTTTTCCCAGCACTGTTATTTCTAATTAGCAAATAATAAGAAACAACTTAAATCTATCACTAGAGGAGAGAATACTACTCAGCTGGAAAAAAACAAATGAATGAATGAATAAATGAATGAATGAAGCAGACCTTCAAGTAAGTAAACAGCTACATGTAATCAGCTAATTGTAGATAAATGAGAATATTGTTATATTTTAATAGAAAAAATGCAAAACAAAAATAATAGTTTAAATGATGATTCATATATCTATACTAATAAAAGGGTAATATACTAATTAGACCAGGAGACTTTCCAGGAGACCTTTCGGATGTCCTTCTGGACAAAGCCATGGTGATGGGGCCGAGGCAGAGGCTGTTAGGGGTGATCAGGCCAGGAGGGGAGGGCAGTTGGGGGTGATCAGACCGTCAGGGGGGGCAGGGGGGGGCAAGCAGGCTGGCAGGCAGAGTGGTTAGGGGTGATCAGGCAGGCAGGTGAGCAGTTAGGAGCCAGCAGTCCTGGATTGTGAGAGGGATGTTGGATATCCCCCGAGGGGTCCCAGATTGGAGAGGGTGCAGGCTGGGCTCAGGGACACTCCCCACCCCCATGCACGAATTTCGTGCACCAGGCCACTAGTATGCAAATACATAGGAAAAAAGCCCAAAAGTCCATGACCAACTTCTAAGAGAGTTTACTTCTAAGAGCAGATTTGGGGTTGAGGGTTGTCAGAGGAACTTCTAGTTCTTTTTGTATTGTTTGAATTCTGAGCTGAGAGAACATATTCATGTATTACTTGCATAACTTTTAAAATAGTCTTAAAAAATTCTTGGTGGTAATTTTGAATTCCAAGAACATATTCATGTATTACTTGTATAATTTTATAAAATATACAAAGAAAAAACTTTTTAATCCTGAGGCTATTTCTGGACTCCAAAGATAAAGAGAAAAAAAACCAAAGGATCCCCAGGGGAGGGGAAATGTTTACCTACAAAAAGAAGATAATCAGGCCAACTATTGTTCATGTTTAAGAGGGGGAAAAGACATTTCCAGATATGCAGGGATTCGCAAAGTGTATTGCCCACACACAGTGAATATTACTCAGAAGTACTTTAGCCAAACAAAGAAAACACACACACACACACACACACACACACACACACACACACACACACACGAAATGCCTAAGTAATTGTGACATTTACTATACCTGCTAGGTAGCTGTTGGTAAGCTAAGCTTTCCTAGAAATGTGTCCATTTCTTCTAAATCTTCCAATTTATTGCTCCAGATTGTTCAATGCATTCTGGTCTTTTAAACTTCTATTGTATCTATAGTTATTGTACTTTTTACTCCTAATATTGCTTATTTGCACCTTCTCTCTTTTTTTCTTGCTCACTGTTGCCAGAAATGTCTATTTAATTAGTCCTCCATAGAAGCCAGGAATTTACTGTCAATATCAGAAAAAACATATGCACAAGATTATCCATTCTCGTATTATTCATACTGGAAAAATATTGGAAATAACCTAAACATCCACATATAGAAAATTAGCTGGATAAATTATGGTACTTCTACATCGTAGACAGCTATGCAGCTATTAAAAAAATGAGGAAGATCTCTATACACTGATTTACCATGATTTCCAGGATGTCATTAAGAAAAAAAACACTAGAGAAAACTTACTTTTACAAAAGAAATGGAAAGAATAAAATATTTACTTCCAGAGGATGGGTGGGAAGGAGGTAGAAGGGATAGAAAAGGGAATGAAACTTTTATTATGAGTTTTGATATAGCTTTGACTTTTGAACCATGTTGATATTTTATATATTTCCAAAAAAAATCAGTAAGAATGGGAAACAACTGAAACTTAATCATAGAAATGAATAAACTTAATGGTATACAAAATAAATAGCATAAACACAACAGAAGAAAAAATTCAAACAACTTTTAAACATGGTTCTCTGATTATATACTCTCAGTAGGATATATTCAATGGACATAAAGAACTTCAAAGAAATCTTGGGCTTTCCTTAATACATTTTTGGGGAGTGGTATTGACATAGCAATTCTGAAAGTCTTTTATTTACATGTACCTACAAAAGAAAAGAGAATCAGAATATGTTGCTGTTGGACTCTCATTCAGGGAGTAGGGAGATGTAACTATGGAATGAAGGAAGGGAAGAACTCTGAGATGCTGGATTGGAATTAGAGGTAGTAGTATAAACTCACGATTTTTTAAAAGTTGCACTTCCTAACCCTGTCTGCTCAGATGGCCCAGCAACAACGGCACCCTGGTAACAGTGAGCACACCCAGAATCCAGACCTTGGTTTCTAAGTACCATTACCCTCTGAGAGGAACCAGGGCTCTTTGGAGAAATGGATGATTCCAGGACTGGGACACAGAAACTACCAGATGAGTCTGGAATAGCCATATTTTGTGCCATAAAGTATTTAAGTACTCAAAGAATAAGAAGGCAGGGGGTGGGGGGGCGCGGTGGATGGGGACATCTGTAATACTGATAACAATAAATAAAAAAATAAAAAGGCATGTCAAATGAACAGAGAAACGTATTTAAAGAGTTCCTTTTGGTCAAATTTGGCACCATTTGTATATAAAAATGAATAATGGCAGAAGTAAATTGTTACCCCCGGATACAAAAAATACACGAGACCATAGTGATAGTTTTAAGAAGGAGGCAGTAGGGAAATCTCTTATTTACAGGAGGTTACCAACTATTAAACACAGAAGGAATAACATATATGAAATATATAGGAAACTTTGAGACTAGGTAAATATCCTGTTTCCAATCAGGCTTTCACCCAGTGGTCTTAACATTTGTTGGTCATTCTTGTCTGTTTCCAGTTTTAGGCTAATACGAACAAAGCTACTACATTCACATATAGATCTCTGGGTGAACGTGTGTATTCATTTCTCTTGAGGTAAATACCTAAAATTAGGATTGTTGGCTCACATTGTAAGTGCATGTTTAACTTTATGAGACTGTAATACCATTTTACACACACCCGTGCCCCAATCCTGATTCTAGGATCACACACTGCATTTAGTTCTTATCTCTTTAGCCTTTTAGGTGTAATTAAAGATAAATGAGAATATATATATGATTTGCACAATCATATTCAAAGCAGCACTGTTTGGTTGTGAACTCCAAATTGGAAACAACTCAAATTTTCACCAACAGTAGGATGAATAAAGAAATTTCAATATTGTTATAACAATGGAATATTATGCAGCAATGAAAAATAAACTAATACCACATATAGCAATATGGACACATCTCACAAACAACTTTTAGTGAAAGAAAACAAAGGCCCCCCAAAAGTACATACTGATGATTCCATTTCCGTAAAGTTCAATAGCTGGCCAAATGAGAATATAGTGAAGACAGTCAGAAAGGTGGTTTCCTGTGGTATGGGCGTAGTGATGGAGAGGTTTCTGAGATGTTGCGGATGCTCTAAATCAGTGGTCACCAACCGGTGGTCTGCAGACCACTGGTGGTCCATGAGGTCCGAAAGGTTGGTGCCCGCTGCTCTAAATTTTTATCTAAGTGATGTTACTTGGATGAGCTCACTTTGTGAAAACTTCTCAAGCTGTGTTTACCTTTATGATGACTGTGCCTCTCTGTAAATTAATTTTTACATTAATTTTTTAATGTAAAAAATTTTTAAAGTAAACTTAACCCTGAATCTAAAACTGAACAACATGAAGACTGAATCCTTTCTGAGTTAATGTTAAACCTTAGTTTTCAGAAATCATCCTTACTTTCCAACTTCCCAAGGTTTGGGGGGGACTTCCCTGTAACCAAATGAGCATGTCTTAATGATAATTCGCAGGACGGGAGATGTGCAGGGATGAAGGCCCAAACAGTGCTCCGTGTTACACTGGTGCACCTTCTAACAGAAAGACGTTTGACAGTACCACCAAGAGAATAAAAAAGAGATGTGTGCTGTATTAGCCAGTTATTCACTTCCAGGATTTTAGCTTAAATCAACAACTCAGTCAAATAGTTATGAGCAATGACGTAAAGTTATACATTAAAAATTCTTTGGGGGAAAAAAATACTTTGAAGGTAATACTTACAATTGGCGTCCCAAAAGGAATGTAACCTGTGAGAGGAGAGAGAAGAGTCAGGCCTCATAACCCCGCCCTCCGCCCCACAGACCTCTCAATTTAGACATCGGAGGAGACTTCTGGGCTTGGTCTTGACAGTGGCCTCAATGAAGGGGTGCAGGTCCCTTAGGGGAGAGGCACCTCTAGTCCCCAGACCTTTTCCCAGCTCAGTCCTCCCCAGAGCAGAGGGCACCCCTGTGTCCCCCAGCCTCCCTCTCTCTGTTCCCCGTTAGCCAGACAGTTCTCATTCCCCTCCCCAACCCATTCCTGAAGGCAGGCGGGCCCCACGGTACACACTGGGGGCTCCTCCCATCATTCCCCTCCTGAGGCGCAACGCCCCTGCCACGCTCACTGCACACACTGCCATGTCTTCAAAGGCCCTGGACTATCCCTCAGCTTCTTTCTCACACGCACCCTTCCCTCCCTGACATCAAGACCATTTCTAGAAAAGACATTCCCTACCCCCCTGAGAGGTGCACCTCTAAGTGCCAGAGCTCTTTCCATCGCTGGTGCCCTGCGAGACACCCTCACACAGCAGCACAGAGCTGGTGTGAAGCCCAGCCAGGCCTGGGCGCTGTTTCCTCGCTGCTCATGGCCCTGGACTATGGCAAGGCCTCCACCATCCCCACCGCTGTCAACGGCCAGCGGCCTGTCCCCAGCCTCTAACTATGGCAGCTGGTAGCTGGACAGCAGCCAACCTCTATCTATCTGAGCTACATGTAAAGCAAAGGTTTGCATCCTCAGGCGCGTCATTGCGCATGCACATGAGCCAGCGCTCTCCTACCCGCATTCTCCGGAGAGAGGTCCAAAGCTTGATGGGAGACGTACAAGAGGAACCAGGCTCAGGGTGGGAGCCTGCTAGGGCCTCGTGCAGGGACTGGGGAGCACCCACAGCCATGGCTAGAAGGTGCTCCCAGCCTTCGCTTCCTTGGAGTTCCTCACAGCAAGGCAAGGGGGTCACCTGGCACCAATTGCCCCGGTTTGCACAAGGATGTCACGTGGCTGTTTATTCTCTCCCCCCATGAGGTCAGGCTCTCTGGGGGTGGGGACCCTGGCTGACCTACCCGACCAGGAACACCCACTGGTAGAGACCCTTCCTCCAGCCGCTGAGGACTTCCCAAGGGGGCATCCAGCAGCCGCGCCACCCACCCTATACCTCGGGTCGTACACCAGGAGTCGGGTCTGAGCTCCAGGCAAGACCTGTGGCCCCTCCGCACTGCAGGCAGGGTGACCCCGCCAGCCCAGTGTGTGCGCAAGTCTTTCTGGACTGTGAGGTTCACCACACAGAACCGTCCTTCTAGTGGCCACAGGGCAGGGACTTCCCAGGAGGCGGGCATCTTCCAGCTACTCCCCCAGCCCCTGCCCACTGGTCTGCACAGAATGGAATTTGCCATCGCTGTGCGAGCAGTGGGGCACATATAGCGCGGACTTTCTGAAGGGCAGGTTAATGGCAGGTTCAGAGACCAGCGAGTTAGCCTGAGGATTAACTGCCTGGAAGGGCAGAGCGGGGAGCAGGACCTGGAGGGAGAGAGCGCGTGCACAGGTGGGAGAAGTGGCTCCTCGGAGGCAGGTTCGCCCGCAGCAGGTGTTACCCCGGAGGCTGCCAATAACCTGGGAGTAACCTGCGGAGGCCCCACTCCACCCCAGCTGCTCAGGCAGAAAAGGCACTTGTTTTGTTTTGTTTTTAGAAAAGGCACATTTTTTAAAAGCTCCATAGGTGATTCTGAGGCCTGGCTCGAGTCTTACCCAGTTGAGTCCATGTGAACATGCAGGTGCCAGTGCGGCCATGTGCATAACACAGGCTCCCTCCCCGCCCCAGGCCGGCACATCTAGCGGGTGCTGGAGCTGTGACACGGTAAGTGGCCCTGGCTGGGCGGAAGCAGAGGTCCCGGGGCTCACCTGACATTCTAAAGGGCATGAAGATCTTCTCATTGGTGTCCGGGTGTAGAATAGCCTGGCAAGAGCAAGGAACAGAGCACAGGTGACAGTGGGAGAGGGAGGGGGCACAGGGAGAGGAAGGGAAGGAGGCGGGAAAGGAGAGCCCCCCCTCCCACAGGATGACTCCGAGGGCCAGTGGCTGTGTCCTGCCTTCTCGCCAGGCAGTCCTTTCCCACCACTGGGGCAAGAGGAAGCTAACACACCACCCCAAACAGCACGTATCCTCTGACTAATGCTCCAAGCTGAACACAGGGAGGGCAGGACTGTGTCTACCTCTCGGGCCCCCTGAACCCCTGTGCCTGGCACACAGTAGAATTGACAGATTGTTCTGTTTCTCCAGCCTGTGCCTCATGCTGGTGCTGGAGAGAGACAACTTTTCCACTCATTTGAAAGCAACTTTCTTCTCCTTACCACCTTCTTATAATAACAACAATAGGAATAAGAATACCTACAACAGCCAGCAGTTAAAAGGCACTTACTATGTGCCCAGTGCTGCTCCAAGAACTTGGTGTAGATTTTTTCAACAATGTTAGAGGCACAGCTATTATTCCCATTTTACAGAAGAGGAAATTGGGGCTCAGAGGTGGAAGTGGCAAAGCGGGGAATCCCAGCAGTCTGCCTCGCTCTGAAAAAGTCATGTGAGGCTGCCTCTACCCATTCTGGGAGACAGTTGAAGGATCTTCATTAAATCAGGCTTTTTACCTGGCCCTACCAGGAAGCTTTAGAAAAACGCTGGGAGAATTCTTAAAGTAACCTTACAGCAGCCAGGGTTGAGAACCCTTCGTTTAAATCAGCGGTTCTCAACCTGTGGGTCGCGACCCCTTGGTCTCAAAGTCACATTTCTAACCAAGAGATCTAGCTGCAAAGGGCTTAAGAGGCTCAGGCTGTACTGGTCCCCTCAGGTCTGGCAGCTACTCTGAGGGTGTGGTGTCAGTCATAACAGTAGCAACATTACAGTTATGAAGTAGCACTGAAAATAATTTTATGGTTGGGTCACAGCAGAAGGAACTGTATTTAAAGGGCCAGAAGGTTGAGAACCACTGGTTTAAATGATCTGTGTGAGATCCCCTCGCTCTGCTGTTCTGGGGCCCTGACGCCACACCCTCAGTAGCTGCCAGACCTGGGGGGACCAGTACAGCCTGAGCCTCTTAAGCCCTTTGCAGCTAGATCTCTTGGTTAGAAATGTGACTTTGAGACCAAGGGGTCGCGACCCACAGGTTGAGAACCGCTGATTTAAACGAAGGATTCTCAACCCTGGCTGCTGTAAGGTTACTTTAAGAATTCTCCCAGCTTTTTTCTAAAGCTTCCTGGTAGGGCCAGGTAAAAAGCCTGATTTAATGAAGATCCTTCAACTGTCTCCCAGAATCGGTAGAGGCAGCCTCACATGACTTTTTCAGAGCGAGGCAGACTGCTGGGATTCCCCGCTTTGCCACTTCCACCTCTGAGCCCCAATTTCCTCTTCTGTAAAATGGGAATAATAGCTGTGCCTCTAACATTGTTGAAAAAATCTACACCAAGTTCTTGGAGCAGCACTGGGCACATAGTAAGTGCCTTTTAACTGCTGGCTGTTGTAGGTATTCTTATTCCTATTGTTGTTATTATAAGAAGGTGGTAAGGAGAAGAAAGTTGCTTTCAAATGAGTGGAAAAGTTGTCTCTCTCCAGCACCAGCATGAGGCACAGGCTGGAGAAACAGAACAATCTGTCAATTCCTTCAAATGATATAAATACTGCCTTTCATTGAATCTAAGACATCGTTAATCCGAAGACATTATTATGTGCCGCTAAGTAAGAAAACAATGACATAATGCCAAGACCACCATCAATAAAAAGACTCATCCCATTTAAGAGATGTTAAAATGTGATAAAAATGGGCCTGTTAGAAGCAAGCAAACCCAGTAAATAAACATTTACATTGTGGCAAACCAAGGGCCAGTGCACTTTTAATGGAGCAAAAAGGGTAGGAGGTGAGAGGTAAGATGCGGCCAGGAGTGGTGGTTAGTTTTGTAACAGAACAGTTCACTTATGCTTCCTTTACATGGCAGTGTTGTTGCCTGGAACATAAATTAAGTTGCAGAAGGCTACTGGGTAGCAAAAATAGAAGTTATAAAATTGATATATTAAAGCTTATGCATTATACTCACAGCAGAGTCCTCAAGCCTTAATTCACAGCCTAATTACTCTTATTTTAGATACATTTCAAACATATTTGATTGTCTGCTATTCCAGGAAGATTGGAGGCAGTAGAGTTTTGAAAAATAATAATTGCGGAACAGAAGGGACTGAAGAGAGAAAAACCAAATGCAGAATCAGTGTCAGCCAAAGGAGGTGAGAGCATCCAGCAGAGATGAAAAAAAAAAAAAAGATAAAAGGCTGACCCTCCTTTGCCTTCCTGAAGTGCACCCCCAAGTCCCAGGGCCATTTTAGGTGCGAGCCTTTCAGCACCGTCCGGCATCTCCCACAGTGCTGGCCACCCAGAAAATCTAAAGCTATTCTAAAATTAAAATTTTATTTTAAAAAAAAACCCTCAAAATTCCTTCGTACAGTTCTTTGAAAAAAATTCCCCATGATTCTGAGGAAGACCCTGGGCAGAAAACACTGGCCTAAAACATCAGAGGACAGTGTAAAGAGCCAGTGTTAGAACCAGGCAGCCCTGTGTTCAAATCACTTCCTGGAGGCGTGGCCCTGGGCTCATTACATCGCCTTCATGTCTCAGTTTCTCCATCAGTGAAATGGGCTGTTGTGAAGGTGGAGCGGAGGCTGGATGCTCCTGGGCAGTTTGAGCTTCCCTTCAGGCAGACAGCTAAGCCTACACTGCCCAGGGGGGGGGGGGGGGGGGGGCACCCACGTGACCTGGTGCTGGCTGATGGCCTGTGATGTTTGCCACTCCCAGGCCTGGCCCCAAAGCCTCCCACAGAGAATCCAGGGGAGGACGATGAGGCCCTGGAAGACAGTAAAACCATGAAGGGGAAGGAGCTGGGTCCCTGGACAATGTCATGCGCCAAGTCCCTGAGCTGCGCTGGATTCTGACATGAGTGAGAAATGGACCGTACAGAAAAGCCCCTGAACTCTGGGGCCTGTGTGTTACAGCACTTGGCTTACCCTGACTCACACAGAGGTTTAAATGAGATACACATATCTAAACTGCTTGGCCCATAGGACATGCTCCATAAATGCCTAAAACAGAGGGACGGTCATTCAAATGAGCAACATGTTTAATGACTTAATTAATTTTAAAGTAACTTCACATCTATTGTCTTATGCCTGCAACATGCCTGTGAGGTGGGTAGGTTCTTTTCAGACAACGTAACTCATCTCAGAGACTAAGTAACGCAGCCCCGGGCCCCTGGTGGCTGGATGGACATGGGCACCCAGGCCTCCTGGCCTCCAGACTCACATCCTCCCTCTCTCCAGGGCCCTGGAGGAGATGACGTCTGGTCTGGCCAGCGTGACTGCCAGGCCGAGGCATGAGAGGAGGAAGAGAACCGGCTGACATCATCCTGAGGGCACAGAGCCTCCTGGCAGCCCGGCAGCTGATGCTCCTCCCGCCGAAGTCCCGCCAAGCAGCACTGGTAACCCATGGCGACATCGTGTCCCTCAGGTTCAAGGACTGTCCTTCACCTCCACCCAGGAGCAGCGATGGAGAGTCAGGCAGGTGCTGGCTTAGCGGCAAAGGCGGAAGTCCAGCAGGGCTGTCAGCAGGCAAGGCCAGGAACCCAGAGCTCACAGGCCTGTCCCTTCCTCCCTCCCCCGAAGTGACACCACCACACTCATGGCCTGGGTAGGCTAGTGGCACCGATATGGGCCGTGGTAAGTCTCACAGGATAGGTCAGTCCATGCTTCCTATTTGCTGAGCACTTTCCCGCAGAAGCACTGAGATCTGAACCCAAGCTGTGTGGTTCCAGAGGCCCCGCTCTTAATCCCCACATCCCCCTGATTCTAAGGCTAGCAAGCCTGTGCACACCGTTCTGCCCTCGGGGCATCTAAAATACTGTGGGGCCTGGCTGGCGTGGCTCAGTGGTTGAGCATCGACCTATGAACCAGGATTCCTGGTCAGGGTACATGCCTGGTTTGCTGGCTCGATCCCCAGCAGGGGATGTGCAGGAGGTAGCTGGTCAATGATTCTCTCTCCCTCTCCCTTCCTCTCTGAAATTAATATATATATTAGAAAATAAATAAATTAAATATTGTGGAGATCTTCCCACATCAGTGCACAGAGAGCACCTCATTTTTCCTAATAGAAACCTTGAATGAATGCACTGTATATTCTACTGTGTCCTATGAGTGGACTTTTAGCCTATTTTCAGTCTTTCTTATTGTGGTAAAATATACATAATGTGAAACTTACCATTTTAGCCACTTTAAAGTGGCAGCTCTACGGCGTTAGGTGCATTCACACTATTGTACACCATCACCAGCATCCATCTCCAGAACTTCTTCATCTTTCCCAACTGAACTCTGTACCCAGTGTACCAACCA
>NW_005359516.1:443748-445800 GCF_000412655.1 Myotis brandtii | reverse complement strand
TCTTCCCCAACTCCTGGCAGCCACCATCTTTCTGTCTCTGTGAATTTGATCGCTCAAGATGTTCCCTACCCGTGGGATCATACAATGTTTGTCCTTTGTGTCTGTCCCATCTTTCACTGTGACAACCATGCTCTGGAGAATTTCCCTGGAGTTGTCACTATTATATCATTAGCATTTTAAGAGAAAGGATAAATGTGTTCAGATATTTCTGTAGGATACAGGGAAACTAATGGTTACTCTAGGGAGAGGCAGGGGGCAACTGGGGGGCAGGGGAAGGGAAACTTGTTTTTTACATCTTTAGAATTCGGTAGCTTGTTCATATGTTACTTATTCAAAAAAAGAATTGTTAAGAAATGTTAAGCCCTAACCGGTTTGGCTCAGTGGATAGAGCACCAGCCTGCGGACTGAAACTGCAGGTCCAGGTTCGATTGTCAAAGGCAGCATGTACCTTGGTTGCGGGCACATCCCCAGTAGGGGGTGTGCAGGGGGCAGCTGATGATGTTTCTCTCTCATCAATGTTTCTAACTCTCTATCCCTCTCTCTTCCTCTCTGTAAAAAATCAATAAAATATATATTTTTTAAAAAAGAAATGTTAAGAGCAACCGTGAAAAAATAGATATAGGGTACACAACGCCTAAGCTCTTTATTGACCTCTATGGCACAAACTGTTTATTGTCCGACAAAAATCTATGTTCCCTTCTTCCATAATAATAGAACAGTGGTAGGCAGGGAGCTGACCTGCTGCACTGCATTTCCCAGCCTCCTTTGCAGGGCAGGTGGCTGAATTGCTGTATTGTATCTCCCAGCTTCCTTTGCAGTTAAGCTTATCCATGTGACTGAGTCCCCCAGTGGCATCAGATGGGAAGTGAGAGGTGCTTTTCCCTAACCAGGGCCTCCCATTCCATGCTTTCTGTCCCCTTCCTGTGAGCCGGAGCCAGGATGTGGCTGCAGCCCAGCCTGAACCATGCAGAGGACACCCCAAGGAGGTGGTGGCCAAGCATGATGGAAGGAGCCTGGGCCCTGAGTGATCCTGTGGAGCAGAGCCACCTGCCCACCCGGACCTTGAACTGTCACATGGGCGAGAAATAAACTTCTGTGTTGTTTGAGCTGGTGCCTTTTGGGATCTTTTTGTTACAGCAGTTAGTATAACCCTAACTAAGATAACCCATGTGGGGTCAGAGGAAACTGCCTCCCATGATAACAGATACTCATTTCCCCGAGGCAGGAGGAAGAAATCAAAGCTAAGATAGTGCTTGAGGCTCTTCTTGTGACGTTTGGCAATGCTCCCGCCTCAGGGGGCTTTGCGGGGAGGTGGGAGGGGCCTCTCCCCTTTAAACTAAAATTCCTGGCCGTGACCTGAACAAGCAGGCTCACCCCATCTCCAGCCTGTAGCAACACTAGCCAGGCTCACAGATTTTGGCCCTGGCTCAGCCACTAACTTACATGGCCTTCCTGTGCAAGTCACCACACACCTTAGACTTACACTGTGTTTCAATTAATCAGGCAGGAGAAGGGGCAGGAAGCAGAAGCAAGTCTCTCCAGGGCCCCTTCCTGTCGGATGATGCCAGACCCAGTCTATAGAGAGAGCAGGACAAGGGCTTGGGTCTGACTCCCAGGCCTGGGCTTTTCCCTGGGACCTGCTGGACCCATGAGTCGGATGCTGGATGCAGAAATAGCGGCAGGAATCGCCCAGAAGCCAAGAGCTGGTCACTAGCTTGTAGTTTCATGAGCCAGTCCTGCAACCAGGTTACAGATGGAATGTAAAGCATTGAACGTGAGTCCAAAAGAGATGCCGTGGATGGTCCCTCCGCACTGAGAATCTAGGACAGGGAGCCCCCGGCGTCTTCTCGGCAGCCCGCGGAAGCAGCTCCGCTCTAAGCTATAACCCTGGGCGTGACCAGTCTCCTTTGGGCTCAGCCCACTTCCCTCGGTGCCCATGGCCGAAGGTAAAAATGCGCAGCCCTGACCCTTTGGAACTGACGGGCTGCAGCAACAGCCCCTGTGGTTCTGAGAATTTGGACCTGGCTTGATTTTTAACTTGGAGGGTGAGGA
>NW_005359516.1:437182-443683 GCF_000412655.1 Myotis brandtii | reverse complement strand
GAGAGTGTGTGTGTGTGTGTGTGTGTGTGTGCGCGCGCGTAGGAGGGGGGGCACAGGGGGGGGGGGGGGGGGGCGGTGGAAGCTGTCTTGGTGAGAGGTTGCTGGAACAATGCAGACGTTTGCTGGTTTCAGAAATGGCCTGAGTCTGAGCTGAGCTGCCACCTGCACCTCCCCGTGTAATAGGTTGAAGGTTGAAACCAAGGGAGGGGCAGAGGGTGGGCGGGCAGGCGGGCCCCTAACAAGCCTCGGAAGGAGAAGCCCTGCCTCCTAGGGGCAGAGCAGGGCATGTCCCCGGCACCAGACCCCAGACCGCAGATGGAGGCGCTGACTGCCCAGGCCCCACCCCCAGTTTGCTTGCTCCCCTTCCCCTCTGCCTCCTTCCAAGCTGCTTCTCCAAGCCTCTGAAGGCAGCGAAGACGGAGCCTATTTAAAACAGCTCCAGACGGTAATTAAACGGAGCCTGAAGGGGATCCTTCTGCAAGGCAAAGGCTGCTTCCATAAACTAACATTTTAAAGATCTTCCTAACTTATCGTTTGGGCCAATCCCATTATTCCTTACCATTAATTCTGTTGCCATGGTTACTCCCAGGTACTATGTACCTATGCCAGTCTATGTGGGGTGCAGCTACCCCCATTCTATGGATACACGAAAGGAGAAGGAACGTTCCCCTGGCTCTGCAGCTTGGCCCACAGCTGCAGCCACGAGTTCCCCACACAGGCATGGGCCGCGGAGTCACACCTGGATTTGAATTCCAGATTCCCCACGTGCTGGCCATGCAATCTGGGGCAACTTACTTAATCTTTTTGAGCCTCCATTTCCTCCTTTGCAATGTGGGGATATGAATACTTATTTTCAAGGATATTGCAAAGATTAAGGAAAATTCATTTGTTCAACGTATACTTATTGAGCAGCCATTATGTGCTGGGTACTGATCTAGGTAATTAAAAACACATCGGTGAACAAAAAAGATTTAAAAAAATCTCTGCTTTCATAGAGCTCAATGCTAGTGCCAACAGACGGTCAGTAATAAAAATAATAAGTACGTGAATTCTCTGATAGCCGAGAAGACTGGGTGCGTCAGGACACATGAGAAAGTAGAACAGGGTGTGCACGGGCAGTGCGGATGGAATTTTTATTTTTAAAATATTGTAACAAAAGGAGAAGGTGAAGGATGGGGAACATGAAGGGGACACGGAACATGATGACATGGCCAGGGCCACCGCTTCTTGCAGGGGGAAGAGGGATGAAGAGAAAGGCCAGGCTGGAGCTGAGGTGGAAGAGGGAAGAGGGACACACTGGGCTGCATTCCCTCCACCCCCCTGAAGCACCTCTGGTACCTGGAATCCCCTTCCACCCTGGCCCCCTAAGATTCCACCTCTTGTCCTGCTTCTGGCCCTAGTGGCTACTTGAAAAGACTATTTTCCCCTGACAGAGTCTTAAATAGGATGATGTTTAGGCCCTGACAATGGTGAGGTGGTGAGGGTAGTTCTCCTTGAGGGGACATTGGAGAAAATACTTGAAGGAGGGAGTGATCCATGCAGATACCCGGTAGGAGAGACTGTTCCGGCAGACAGGACAGCCAGCCAAACACCCTACAGCGCACTGGACTGCCCCACAACGAAGAATTATCCGGCCCCAGAAGCCAATTATGCGGAGGCTGAGAAGCCCTGGATCAGAGGAACAAGCGATGTCTGTTTTCATAGACGGCTCTGACTGCTGTCTGGGTCCCAGAGGGGCCCAGGGAGCGTGGGAGACCACCAGGAGGCCACAGCAATGACCCAGCCCAGAGACGCAGCCACAGCCTCCAGCACAACACCCAGCACGTTATGCAAAGGCTCCAACTAGTACTGATCACCTGCCTGTTCTGAGCTGACTGGAAGGGCCAGCCCCCAGGGGCAGGGCGCTGATCAGTATCCCAGAAGCTTGAGGCCAGGGGTCAGGGTCAGGGAGTGAAGGTCAGCCAAGCCTTCCTTTTCACCAGCTACTGACAAACCTATCGACACCCAGAGAAGATGTGGGGCACAAGTATTTTCACTCGGTATTTTCTCTGCTATTTTCAGCAAAGCCCAGACACCCTGACCCCTTTCCTCTCTGCCAGAGGAGCCTTGCAGGATCTCGTAGGTCCCAGCTGCCTTGGTCGGTTACAGGCAGAAGTCCATCCTGCACGGGGCCTCCGAGCGGGTGCTACGTTCTGCTGGGTGCGGAGCAAGCACTTAATAAAGGTGGCTGGTTCCCAGCCCCTGAGGAACATGGGATGAGAGACAAGCACCACCACGCAGAAGCCGGCAACGGCTCCGGAGACCTGCTCACCCCCCTCCTGGCCGCTCCAGCAGCTTCCACGTGGGGTTCCTGCCCCATTCACCGGGCACCCACCAGAATGCTCCCCCACCATGCGCTGTCATGCTGCTCCCTTGCTCAACCGCTCCCGGCAGCTTCCTCTTGCCCCACTCGACACACTCAGCATCTCTCGGCCCGGAAGTTACAGGACAGATTCTCACACTCTGCCTGGTCACTTCCCAACTTCCTCTCCAGCTATCTCTCTAATCCCATCTTTTCTCCCCATTCCTCCCTCTCTGACCTCTCTCTGCCTCTCTCTCTGTTTCTCTCTCTCTCCTCTACTTCTCAGATTTTGTCTGACTTACAGGGAACATCCTCCCACTGCCTTCGGTCTCTCTCTCTCTCTATTCTACGTTCCATCTACCCTCAGGGCCCACCGGTACTCCTCCTCCACGAACCCTTTCCAATCACCAGCATGTTCAGGATTCTCTCGCCGATGAACGCCCACCTACCTTAGCATTAGCTCCACGCGGCTCAGCCACCAGCCTGGCCGCTAGCCACCCACTTGTGTGGTGGCCTCACCCGTGCTGGGAGCTGGAACCAGGGCATGTGTCAGTTTCCCCCTCGGTGCCCAGCTACCTTCTGCATATTGGACAACCAGCCGATCCTCAGACCACACAGGTTTAACTGGGCTGCCAGACCTTCACAAGCTCTTCTGACACAGCCCCCTTCACTCTGCCCCATGTTTGTGTACATTACTCTGCTCCACAGAGTATCGCCTTCCCTTCCAAAGCCACCTGCAGATAGTGGGAAAGACAGGCATTGGGTCTCCCAGGCCCAGTGTCAGATCCCTGTCCCGCCACATACTGGCTGTGTGACCTCAAGTAAGTAATTCAACCTCTCTGAGCCTCAGTTTTCTTGCCTGCAAAATGGAGTTAATATAGGTACCCACCAAGCAGGGTTCCTGTAAAGACTAATGGAGGTAATACATGTCAAGTGCTAGTACTTGGCATGGTGCCTGGCACTTGGTTGGCACGCAGTGAGTGTTGGCTCATTACCATAGGGGGGGTGCGGGGGGGGGTCCTTCCATATTTAACCACACCCATCTGCATCCATGTCAAACCACCCAGCACATAAAGTGCACACAGCAGGGCCGTGCCCCAGAAACCTCACTGCCTGTACTTACGTTGTCGCTCTCATCTATGGCTTCGTTGTTTAATTGATAGCTACAGTCCTTATTAGGGTTCCTGGCATACCAAATTTCCACCTGTTAAGCCCAAAGGGTAAATTATAATTATTTTTATCCTCAGGACTAATTATTCATGGTATAGCAAACTTTTAACAAGTTAACAGTCACCCTGGCCGGGTAGCTCAATTGGTTGGAGTGACATCCCATACACCAAAAGGTTGTGGGTTCAATTCCCGGTCAGCACACATACCTAGGTTGCTGGTTTGATTCTGGTCCGGGCACGTACGGAAGGCAACTGATCACTGTTTCTCTCATATCCATGTTTCTCCCCCCTCCCCCTCTTTTTCTCTCTTTCCCTTCCTCTCTCTCTAAAGTCACTTTAAAAACACACACACATATATCCTCAGGTAAGGATTAAAAAAAACAAGTTAACAGTCTTGGGAGGAGATACCAACCCTCACTAACAGACAACCAAACTAAGGCCCATCGGGTGCGAACAAACCGTCCATCTACCAGGGTATGCCCACTGGTAAGATGCTGTAACTGGAGGGCAGGTTACATAACAAGCTGGCACGCAGGTGCCCAGTGCTGTCCGTGCAATCAGGACAGGCCCGCAGGTATCAGGACACAGGCACAGGCTTCTGACCCTCACGCCTGCAGAAGGACATCAGAGCAGGGCCAGCGCCTGGGAGCTGAGGCCACTGTCCAGACTGAGATGAAGAACCACCTGGGCCTCTCAGAAGCCACAGAAGTGAGCCTTGAGCAGGGCCAGCCAGGACCAGGAACAGGACTGTCCTTCATCCCAGATTGCTGAGGTTTGCCCAAATCCTGAGCTGAAATGTCATCACCTGTCCCCTCGTTCCTGTGTCTATAGAGGCCAGAGGCAGGTGTGGCTTTGCAAACGGAGGTCCAGGGAGGGAAGAAGCTGTGTGAGGGCTGCCCCAGAGCCCAGCCCTGATGCCCTTGGGGAGAAAGGAGGATGGGAAGGGAGGGAGAGCGAGGATCTGCTTATTAGGGGCAGGTCCACCGGTGGAGCACTGGGCCACCGAGCCAGCAGAGGGACACTGCAGGCCTCACTGACATGAGCCAGAAAGGGAAGCACAGCCGGTGCCAGAAGCCCCTGCCTCCCCTCCCCCATCCCTGGGGGTACATGGGGGCTTTCAGGACAAAAAACAAGGAGGCCCAGGACTGGAGAGGAGCTGCCAGGACATGCCACCAGGCTCCCCGGGACCCATGGATGGAAAGAAGTTCTGGGCTAGGAATGAGGAGATGGAGGCCTGCCCTCCCTGCTGACTGCGGCCCCCAACTCAGCTCAGATGCCTGAGGTTGCCCCTGCCCAGCCAAGCACGGCACCAGCACCGTCTCCACCACCCTCACAGCCCTGCACAAGGACACCTGGCCAAGGTGCTGCGTCCGCCATGCACATGCCCTTTGTAGCTGGGCCCAGTGGAGCACATACCGCCACTTCCTCAGGGGCTACTCTCCCTGTGCTCACCGTGTGCTCCCTTGTCTGCACTGCTCCTATCAGCGCCTTCTCTCCACAGCCCCTTCTCACCCCTCACATCTCCGGACAGAAATCTCTTCCAGAAGCCCGTCTGGGTCCCTCCTTCCTCTGCTCTCCTACAGTATTGTGTTTTCACTGTTGTTGCCTAGATTCTGGGGAGTCCATGAAGTAAGACCCTGCTCCAGCGTCTTTCCTGATCTCTCCCCCAGGCCCTGGCACCAAGCCTGGCCTGTAGGTGCTCCCTAAAGACGCACTGAAGTGCACTGGAATGGGAGGGCTGATGACCAAGCTGCCTGCCCCGGGACACCCTGCCAGGCCCTGGTGTGTCGGGTGGCAGCACAGAGCCTCAGCGTGGGCTTTGCGCCTGAAGGTGTTAGAGGAAGGAGGGGCAGTGCGCACATCATTACCAAAATAATGGAAGAGAAGACAGCAGCAGAGGAGGGACAGCAACATGTGTTTGGATGGAAGATGAGTAGAGTTTCAGTAACTGACCCAGCAGAGAGGAGGAAGACATCCCCTTAATGCCTGAAGAGGGCATGCCTAAGGAGCCAGCCATGACCCCAAGGATACCAGCAAAGCTAAGAACTCAAAGGGACCAGGGACCACAGGAAAAAGGGGCTAATCACAGGGCTGAACACAGGGATAAATCGAAAGTCTGTCCTCAAAGCTGTAATACCCCAGACCTTCACCGCACAGCAAGGTGACTCTTACCGCCCCCACCTGCATCCCTAGCAGATGCTGAAGGTTACCAGCCTTCTGGAGAAATTGAAGTATAGTGACTCCAAAGTTGGGAACACTAGCACAGTGGAAGGTGGGAGTAGGTGAGGCTTAATGCAGGGAGATTAGTGAAAATCTGCAGTGAGTTTTGGGACCCCAGCCTCCTTCCCCTCCTTGGCTCCCAGAATTCGGAGACATCAGATAATACTGTATTCACAAAACAGGAAGAGGATTCTATTAAAAAATAAATAAACAGCCCAGCCGGCGTGGCTCAGCATCGACCTATGAACTCGGAGGTGACAGTTCGATTCCCATTCAGGGCACATGCCCGGGTTGCGGGCTCGATCCCCAGTGGGGGACGTGTGGGAGGCAGCAGATTGATGATTCTCTCTCATCATTGATGTTTCTATCTCTCTCTCCCTCTCCTTTCCTCTCTGAGATCAATAAAAATATATCTATAAATAAATAAACAAACAAACAAACAAACAAACAAATAAAACCAGTCAAAGAGCTCACGGAAAATGAAATCCTGAGTGTTGATCTAAGATGTGAATATTTGCTGATAGGAGCTTTAGAATGAGAAGAAATTATTAAATAAACAGGTTGAGAAAACTTGACAGAACTGAAAAAGAGGAGTATTCAGACTGAAAGGAGTCACCAGGAATCCTGAATCATGAATTTTAAAAAAGAGGCACTGTGGAGAAACCAAGATGGCGGCATAGGTAAAAACCGGAGATTGCTGCCTCGCACAACCACTTCAAAAATACAACTAAAAGATGGAACGGACATCATCCAGAACCACAGGAAGGCTGG
>NW_005359516.1:418159-436501 GCF_000412655.1 Myotis brandtii | reverse complement strand
GTCAATTCCTCCCAGTGATGCCTACAACAATCAAGGCTTAACTACAACAAGACTGTGCACAAAGCCCACAAGGGGGTGCACCAAGAGTGTCCACCTCAGGTAATTGGAGAGGCTGAGCCACTGGGGCCTATAGGACACCTAGCACACAAAGCCACTCTACCAACACAGGGAAGCATAAAAAATGAGGAGACAAAGGAACAGGACACAAATGACAGAAATGGAGGAAAGCAAACTACTGGATATAGAGTTCAAAACCACACTTTTAAGGTTTTTCAAGAACTTTCTAGAAACCGCCGATAAATTTAGTAAGATACTCAAAAAGTCTGGTGAGACCGCTGATAAATTTAGTGAGACCCTCAGAAATCTAGTGAGATCCTCGTGGTTATGAAAAAGGACCAACTAGAAATTAAGCATACACTGACTGAAATAAAGGATATTATGCAGAGTTCCAACAGCAGAGGATAGCAAGAATCAAGTCAAAGATTTGAAATACGAAGAAGCAAAAAATACCCAACCGGAAAAGCAAAATGAAAAAAGAATCCAAAAATACGAAGATAGTGTAAGGAGCCTCTGGGACAGCTTCAAGTGTACCAACATCCAAATTATAGGGGTGCCAGAAGAAGAGAGAGAGCAAGATATTGAAAACCTATTTGAAGAAATAATGACAGAAAACTTCCCCTACCTGATGAAAGAAATAGACTTACAAGTCCAGGAAGCACAGAGAACCCCAAACAAAAGGAATCCAAAGAGGACCACACCAAGACACATCATAATTAAAATGCCAAGAACAAAAGACGAAGAGAGAATCTTAAAAGCAGCAAGAGAAAGAGACTCAATTACCTACAAGGGAATACCCATACGACTGTCAGCTGATTTCTCAACAGAAACTTTGCAGGCCAGAAGGGAGTGGCAAGAAATATTCAAAGTGATGAATAGCAAGAACCTACAACCAAGATTACTTTATCCAGCAAAGCTATCATTCAGAATTGAAGGTCAGATATAGAGCTTCACAGATAAGAAAAAGCTAAAGGAGTTCATCACCACCAAACCAGTATTATATGAAATGCTGAAATGTATCCTTTAAGAAGAGGAAGAAGAAGAAAAAGGTAAAGATACAAATTATGAACAACATATACACATCTATCAACAAGTGAATCTAAAAATCAAGTGAATAAATAACCTGATGAACAGAATAAACTGGTGATTATAATAGAATCAGGGGCATAGAAAGGGAGTGGACTGACTATTCTTGGGGGGGAAAGGGGTATGGGGGATGTGGGAAGAGACTGGACAAAAATCGTGCCCCTATGGATGAGGACAGTGGTGGGGGGGTGAGGGCGGAGGGTGGGGTGGGAACTGGGGGGAGGGGAGCTATGGGGGGAAAAAAGAGGAACAACTGTAATAATCTGAACAATAAAGATTTAATTTTTTTTAAAAAAAAGAGGCACTGTGGAATTTCAGAAATAAATTGTATAGATAAAGAGAAGACCCTAAACATTCCAAGGAGTGAAAAGAGGTCACTTGCAAAGAATCAGGAATAAAACAGCATGGAAGTTTTCAACCGCTATCCTGGAAGCTGGAAGACAACTAATGTCTTCAAAATTCTGAAGGAGAATGATTGTCATACTAGAATTTTCTCCTCAGCCAAACTGTCAATTAAGGCTGAGTGCAGAGTCACAATTTTTCAGAAATAAAAGTACTCAAAATTTTCTTCCCATTTATTTATTTATTTATTTTCAGAAAGCTACTGGAAGAGGTATTCCACCAAAATGGAAGTGTACAAACACCAAAAGAAGGCCCGGAGCTGGAGGGAGGGGGGCCCAGGAAGGACATGTTCAAGGAAAAAATAGAACTGAAGAGCTGGAGTCTTCAGGATTGAAAGGAGGCACTGAACATACCCCTAAAGGGTGTAGTGAGAATGAGAGATGAGACAAAGAAAACTATGCTAATAAGGAAAAAAGAGGCAACCATTAACTGCAAATAAAACATAAAGTTTAAAAAATGGAAAACATAGTGATGATACAACCAACTTGACTCTACAGTAAATGTTATTTATAAAGTTATGATGTGAATACTGCATATCCATAGACCCCCAAACCATGATAACTATCTTGGGACGGTGAGGAGAGTTGGGGAGAGAAGCATGTTTATGGGGGTGGATATAAGAGCTGGATTCTCAACTACCATAATAGATAACACAAAAGAATTAGTTGAGAAACAGCAGTATAGATAAACATGTTAGTTTGAAATATAGATTTCTATCTGAAGAGACAGCTAAAAGTATTTGCTTCTGGGGAATAGGGATGGGAACTGAAGAGGGATGATGGGCAGCATACTGTTTTTCCTTACAAATGTTTTAGTACTATTTGACTTTTGTGAACTACACACACCCATTACTTTTAAAAATGTGAAATAAATTTTTTAAGTTTCTGAAATAAAGTTTATGAATTTAAAAACCCACTTTGGTACATTAACCATCAGTCTCTGTTTCATTAAAGTTGCCTTATACTACATCCTTCTACTCCCCCCCCCCCAAACCAAACACAACCATCAATATTTCAATTAGCTCTAGTTCAAGTTCCTACATACTATTAAAAAAATTAGGGGATCAGTGGTAGAAAAGGAGGAACATCTGTAATACTTTCAACAATAAAGATAAATTAAATTTTAAAAAAATTACAGTGTCTTAGCCTAATCCCTACCATCTGCACCCCTTTCCCACCCTCAACTTGAACTTTTGGGGAGTAGTATGCTGGTAAGTAATTACTAATCAATTCTTTGGGGGGGAAAGTCCTAATTTGTAGCATTTGCCAATTTCTGTGGTGTAAGTATTCCCATCGTGGCTGATTTCAAGCTATCACCATGATGTCACTGAATGTGGAATTGGGAAGAGGTACACACGTTAGCTCCAGCAAACCACTGCCTTTGGGCCTCTCTAGCCTCACCAGCCACCATGCTTCCCACCAGACTCAGGGTGCTGGCGAGACCTGAGTACGTCCTCCAAAAAGCCAGAGACCCACAGGGGTATGTAGTCGCAGTGGAAGTAGATACTGAAGGAAAAAGGAGTGGTCTGGCTGCAGGGAAAAGGTTGGGAATTTGTGACTTCCTTCCTTCCCCACCTCCCGCAGCGTTACCTGTTCATTGGTGACCCCGGGGCGCAGGGTCCCATGCTTATAGTCCTCCAGCAGCTGCACGGCCTCTCGGAGACGTCTCTGCAGGGAAGAGAGAGGGGACATTGAGGGGTACAGACCCAGAGCTCCAGCAACTCTTTCCCATTACGAAATGCATCTGTGTTGATCAAGTACTGACAATATCACAGTGTGCCAGGCCTGCCCTCCAGTTCATCGGGCACACGCTGCACAATAAGGAAGGATACAACCTAAACGTCCTTTCATAGGGAAATGGCCAAATGGCAGTGCTATCATAATACTATGAAACATTATTCGGCAGTTTAAAAAGCGAAGTAGATCTATATGCGATTCTATGGCCATAACTCCAAGATATTTTTTTGAGTGAGAAAGCGAATTGCAGAGCCATATGATACCATGCATTGTACCAAACAACACACACACACACACACACACACACACACACACACACACACACACACACAAAACAGTATTTTCTATGGGAATATTTATGTGTGTAAATGCATCAAAAAAAGCTCTAGATGAGACCACCCCAAACTGGTGACAAGGGTTATCTTGGGGTAGAAGGAAAGGGCCCAACTTGGCAAGAAGTGTCATAAGGAACTTTAATCTTAATTGCAATACTGAAAGTTTTTATAAAGAAAACATATTTATGTATTACTGCTATAATTTCTTTTCAAGATTTTAAAAACACTAGCAGAGATTTACATACTAAAGTGCATATGGCTACAGTAACTGATGGGGAAAGAGAGAAAATAAAAGAGGATAAGAATTGTATGATTTTTAAAATCTTAAAAGCTAAAGAGACAGCAACTGTGATAGATGGTCACCTCTGTCCACCAAAACATCTGTATGAGTATAATCATAGGAGCACTATTTAAATAGCCCAAAACTATAAACAATTCAAATGTCAATAATAGACTGAATAAACTAAATTGTAGTCTATGTACACAATGAAATATTATACAACAAAAAAAGCAAATTACAAATATATGTTACAACGTCGATGAATCTGACAAACATAACGTAGCCAAATGGGTTTTCCAAAAATGGCCACCCCCATTTCTCCCATTCCCCATGCTCTTCTAGAACCTTCTCACATCCTCTGTGCCCCCGAACCTTGATCCAGGGAAGATTTTCATGGCTGACTCAACAAATAGAGTTTGAGGTTAGGTCATAAAAATGCCTTGCACCTCCACCTTGTTTTCTTGGGATGGTTGCTCCCTTGGAACTCAGCTGCCATATTGTAAGGAAGCCCAAGCACCCCATATAGACAACCACATGCAGAGCAACTGAGGGCCTGGCCCACAGCTCCAGCTGAACCACCAGCTGATGGTCAGCACCAGCTTGCTCACCATCCAAGTGAGCCACCTTGGAAAGGACCTTCCGTCCCCCTGTCACGCTGCCCCCGCTGATGCTGCATGGAGCAGAGACAAACCATCCCCTCTGAGCCCTGCCCAAACTGAGGATCGGTGAGCAAAATAACCGACTGTTGTTGTTTTAAGCCACTATATTTTGGGGTGATGTCTTACATAGCAATAGACAGCTAATATGCATGAGAAGCAAAATAAGTGTGATGCCAATGAGTATAGTGCATAAAGTTTTAAAAAAACAGTCAAAACTCACCTATGGTGGTGGAGGTCATTACAGTGTTACCTTTAGGGGTACTGACTTGGAAAGGACATGAGGGAACCCTCCAGGGTAATGGAAATGGAAATGTCTGATCTAAGTGGTGGTTACATGGGTTTAAATATATGTCGAAATCCATTAAGCAATAAACTTAGGATATGTGCATTTTACTGTATGTATGTTGCACCTCAAAAAATTAGTAATAGACAACAGTGATAGAAGGTAGCCTATGTCAAAGTCAGGTGAGGGACCCAGCCACCAGGGATGCCCAGCTTGGGCAAAAAAATCAAGTGAAGCCACCATTCCCCTCCTTTTTTAAAAAAAATACATCTTATTGTTTTCAGAGAGGAAGAGAGAGGGGGAGAGAGAGGCATCAATGATGAGAGAGAATCATTGATCTGCTGCCTCCTGCATACCCCCTACTGGGAATGAAGCCCACAACCCAGGCATGTGCCCTGACTAGGAATGGAACCGTGACTTCCTGGTTCATAGGTCAACGCTCACCACTGAGCCACACTGGCAGTGCACCATTCCCCTTCTGACAGAGGAGGGACAAGGCTGGCCAGAAACAGGAGTGCCGAGACTGCAACATAAGCCCATTCGTTGGTCTAAAGGAGGAGGCAGCACCAGGAAGGGCACCAGGTGGAGTAGACAGCGCGTTTGCTGAGCCAGCTGACAAGGGTGGCCTCACAGGATGAAAAACAAACAGCCACCTCCTGTACTGTAACAATGGGAATAACTGCCCCTCGGGACACCCCGACCCATCAGGCCTATGTGTGAGGTACCCGAGGCCCGTGCTGGTCTAACCCAGGGCATCAGGGGCCAGGAAAACTTGCTGGGGGGCAGCCTGACTGCTGGAAAGTACTGTCCCTGGCCTTTCAAATATATGCACATCAATTCCAAAACTCCAGAGAGCCCACCCAGAACAGAATCTGTGCTTCCAAACTGGAGATAGCGTTGTGTTTTCAGGGTTCCTTTTTCAATTAATTCCTGCTGTTTAGAGAAAATGCCAGGAGGAAAAACACACACACACACACACACACACACACACACACACACACACATAGAGAGAAAAGCACAAAAATAATTTTAAATCACCTGTAAACATACCACTGAGATAACTGTCGAAAAAGTAGGGTGATATTCCTTCCAGTCTCATACATTTCTTTTTCGTGTTGGTTGTTGTTTTAACTTGCTTAAAGTCATACAGATAGAAAGTGAGCAGTCTGGTCAGACCCTTTCTCTGTCCCCCCACCACCCTCAAAGCCTCCTAGTGCTGCAGCAAGCCCCCCCACCCCAAGCCTGCTTCCTCTCTGGGCCGCAGCTTCTGCCCTCAGACAATGAGTGCTCCACTTTCCGCCGTGAATGGTGAATGGCCCCGTGTTCTCATTATTTTCCCACTCCAGGGATTCTTCCGAGTTCCTATAACAACCTGGCCAGTTTCCATCTCATCTGACATGGTCATCAAAGGGAGGCCTCCTGCCACAAGAATGGGTTCCCAAGAGCTCTCATCTTGGCATGGGTGGAGGGAGAACTAAATCCAAAGTTCCTGAAGACAGAGCTGAGAATCCAGGACTGAAGGCAGCTAGAACGTGCTCTTCTGCTTCCGGGCCTTCCTAGCCCTCAGCCGGGCCCCCTGTCAGAGGCGGAAGGCCTTGGGCTCCAGGCTACTCCCTGGGACAGAGAGGTGCCTCGGCCACTTATCTTAGGTCCCTGAGGGCTGGCTGCTCTGGGGCTGGTCTCCCCACAGAGAAGGGGGCCATTTTCAGGAGACTTGAGAGGTAGGAGAGTCAACCCTCCTCTCACGCCTATGCCTTGTGGGGCTTGGCGGAAAGCCCTGGGCATGTGAGGGGCGGGGAACGCTGGAGGCCAGTGGGAGGTGAACTTTGCAGAAAGTCTGCTCAACCAGGAACAGGCAGCCAGGCCCTGAATGCGGACGGGTGAGGAGCCCAGCCGGCTGGAGAGAAGACTGGGGCTCTTCTCCAGGGCCTATGGGGGCCAGGGGCATGGATGGACAGGTTGCTGCTTCCCAGACTCCCTCACAGCCTGCCTGCCTCTGGCTCACCTGCCAGAAAGTGTCACCGTGAGGGTGTCTCCTAGTATTTGACAGGGAGCAGAAGGTCCCTCGGGGAAATGCTGGCGCCTGGGAGGCCTGCTCCAGGGGCAGGGAATTTGGACAGAGGAGAATCCTGGCCCCAAATCCCCAGAGGAAGAAGGAAGCAAAGGGACAGGCATGGAGTGTTAGGGTGGTGGACACAGAGGGGGGAGACCAGGCCAGACAGGAATGGGGACAGAGGGACACAGGAAGGGAAGGGCACAGAAAGGAAAGCTGGGGAGTCATCAGGAGGAAAACTAATCTTTTTAGGGGGGCAGAGAGGGTAGCCTAGCACACCCCCAAACTCAATGCAGACTGAGTATAATCCCTGCATGGTTACAGGATGGCAAACTGATATAAATATTTAATGTAGAATAATATCTAATATATTAAATAGACGATGGAAGTGACAGCATTTGGCCAGGATGTGAGAAAAGCCCAGAAATATCTCACCCTCCTTTGGGTAAGGGGCCCCTCCATTCTCCAGTTGGTACCTCCATGTTCCCACCTCCTGACTTTGCCCATACTATTCACTTCACCAAGATACCCTTCCTCCCCAAGTCTGTCACCAACCCCCTCCATCCCTCCAGGCTCACTTCTCCAGGAATCTTCCAGAAACGTCCCCTCCTGTGAACAGTCAGAGAGCCCTGGGCTTGCCCTCTCTGAGGTGCCTGGCCACTTCCTGCCTGTGTGCTTGCATTACCTGTCAGAGATTGCCAAGTGCAGGCAGCAGGGGCCTGGTTTTAGGTATCTCCGTAGAACCCCGGGACATGCCCAGCCCAGCCCATCACCAACCCAGGGCCACATATAATGCGCATTTAATAAAAATGCATGACTGAGGCTTCTAGAGGGAGAGGCAAAGGGCATGGTCAGGGTTAGGAATCCAGGCTCTACAGCAGTGGTTCTCAACCTTGGCTGCACATTAGAATCACCTGGGAATCTTTTTAAAATCCTGATTTCTGGGCCTCATCTGTCCAGCTACCCCACGAACTATAAAAACAATCGTGGCCTCCAGCCTGAATATCCTTCTCTTGGGAATTGATTCTAAAAAGTAAGTTTAGCACAGGTGAAAGTGGCATGCCTAAGACTTTTTTTTTTTTTTTTTGGGGGTGGGATCACAAAAGACAGTAACAACCTATCTGTTATACCTTAAGTCTAATGATAATGGTTATCTATACTCGGAGGATGAGGCCCAGAAATCAGGATTTTAAAAAGATTCCCAGGTGATTCTAATGTGCAGCCAAGGTTGAGAACCACTGCTCTACAGTGTCAGACCCATGTCCATCGAAGGTGACACGGGTTTTACAGATTCCCCGGATTCCAAGAGACGATGCCCTGCTCACAAAGGACACAAATAAAAACACGCCCTGTGTGTGTATGTCATAGCACCATGTGGCCACCCCCTTCCTGAGAAACTGGGGCCAAAGAGGGAAGGGTGTTTCCTTGCTCGGGGTCACAGAGTGGGTGGGTGGCACTGGAAACCCATCCCGTCCCAGTTCTGGGCCATTTCCCCGAGATGTGGGCATGGAAGAACCCCCGTCCTCACCACAGTGACTGAGAGCAGGGCCGTCCCAAAAGGAAACCACAGCAAGGCCTGCATCCTGCCCCCCAACCCAAAGCCGATTCCTACTGGGGCGGGGGCCCCGGATAAGAACAGGAAGGTCCTTCTTCACTCTCATTCAAAGCTAAGCCCAGCCTGACATAGAGAAAACGGAGAGCAGGTTTAGAGAAAGGGTGCAATTGAAACGTGGGCATCTCAGGCAAAGCTTTGAGAATCCCAAGTTTGCAGAACTGAAAAAAAATGGAAAAGAAAGAGCAGCGTCAAGTGTCAGGGAGAATGGACTGACAGCGCGGTGGGGTGTGCATGAGGGAATGGAGCAGGGGTTGCTGGCAGGGGGTGGGGGGCAGCAGGTCATGTCACATTGTGTTAACTGCTCAGCATTTATCTGTCTGATGGTTCTCACCTGGGCCAGTCTTGCATCTGCCAAGTGCATCCTTACCTTGTCTGCAACCCTGGCTGGATCCATTCCTATTGTGGCCCCAGGTGGTGGGACTTGAGGGCCAAAGCTAGTGATTTCTGTGCATGCAGAGAGCCATGCCCTCCTATGTCTCATCTTCCCTGGGCTTTCCTAGGCCCCTCCTTGCTCCCTCCCAGCAGCCGGGGGACTTGCAGAGCCGTCTGGTGTGGCTCCCACCAGCCACGAGCCACCCTCTGGGACGCAGGCCCAAGGGGAGAGGAAACCAGGGCCACGTTGGGAGAGGTTCTGCTTCCGGGCGGCTGACCCCTGGGCGCCTGCAGGGGGCCTGTGTGAGGTAAACCAATATAATCCCGGCAGCATGGCAGGTACTACAACCCTCTAGAACAGTGATGGCGAACCTATGACACGCGTGTCAGAGGTGACACGCGAACTCATTTTTTTGGTTGATTTTTCTTTGTTAAATGGCATTTAAATATATAAAATAAATATCAAAAATATAAGACTTTGTTTTACTATGGTTGCAAATATCAAAAAGTTTCTATATGTGACACGGCACCAGAGTTAAGTTAGGGTTTTTCAAAATGCTGACACGCCGAGCTCAAAAGGTTCACCATCACTGCTCTAGAAAATAAATCTGTCCAGCTACCCCACGAACTATAAAAACAGTGGCCTCCAAAGGTTCACCATCACTGCTCTAGAAAATAAATCTGTCCAGCTACCCCACGAACTATAAAAACAATCGTGGCCTCCAGCCTGAATATCCTTGTCTTGGAAATTTATTCTAAAAAATAAATTGAGCACAGGTGAAAGTGGCATGCCTAAGACTTTTTTTTTTTTTTTTTGGGTGGAATCACAAAAGACAGTAACAACCTATCTGTTATACCTATAAGTCTACTGATAATGGTTATCTATACTGTAAGGCTAAAATTTTTTTTAAAAAATTATAAAGACTTGGAAATGAATGAAAAAAGCAAACAAAAAGTCTATGTTCAATGTAATAACTATGCCAAAAATGTATGCTGATGGGCAAGAACTTGATGTGTATATAGGTACTAACATTTGGGGATTTTTTTTTAAATAAAAAATAGTTCCATTAAAGCTGGCCAGTGTGGCTCAGTTGGTTGGGTGTCATCCCATGAACCAAAAGGTCGCCAGTTCAATTCCTGGTCAGGGCACATGCCCAGGGTTGCAAGATGTGGGCTCAGTCCTCTGTAGGGAGCATGCAGGAGGCAGCCAATCAATGTCCCACTCTCACATCAATGTTTCTCTCACTCCCTCTCCCTTCCTTTCTCTCTAAAAATCAATAATATATATATAAAAATTTCATTAAAGATTTTAAAAATTAGAATATCTAATGCATTTAAATGGACATCCTCACTCACTGCTAGTGAGAGTATAAACTGATATAATCTTGGTAAAGGTTGGTACAATTTACAGGGCAATTGGCATCATATTCAAACGCCTTAAAATGCTTTTCATGCAGAAATTCCAGTTCTAGGAACTTATCCAAAGGAAATAAAGAGGAAAATGAGGAGATTTATGATCAAGGATATTTATTACAATACAATGGCAAAAAGAAAAAACCTTGAAACTACTCAAATGGTCAACAATAGAGAAAACAACTAAACATGGAATAACTACATGGTAAATTACATGCAATTGTTAAACACATTTTGAAAACAACATTTAATGACAAGGAAAAATGCTCATGATATGTTACATGGAAAAAGAATATATATTATGTATACATTTATGTTATGTATACAAATATATCATACGTGATTCTTTATGTATCTATATAGAGCTACATTTATACATATTTTGTAAACATCCTAATTTTGAACATAAACATACATCAAAATGCTAGATTATTATTTCTGGCAGGTGGGGTAATAAGCAGTTTTTATTTTCTTCTTTAGACTTTCGTATATTTCCCTATATGTAGGGGTTAATACCAGAATCACATCATATCAGGAGGCATAGAGTGTGTTTTTTTCATTGTTAGTGATGCTAAGTGTGGTCATCTGGTTAAAGAGGTATCCTCCAACCACCGTAAAGGTACCTTTTCCCCTTTGTAATTGCTAAATAATCCTTAGGGTGGAACTGCTAAAGAGCACACAAATATCCTGTCCCCAACCATCTTTGGCTCTACGGAAATAGCATACATTAATGATTATACAATGGTTATTCCTTCTATGCTTATTAGCTGACACTCTTCTGCAAAGAGCTTCCCTCTCCCACATTTTTAGTATTACTATGGACTCATGGATTTATTATTACCTCAACGTATCATAATCCATCGCTCTTATTCTTCTTAAGGTTGGAATTGTCCCAAATGTGGCCAGTGGGTTGCCCTTCAAGCCATTTACGGGGTCTCCGTCACTCTCTGTGCACTTTCTTACTTTATGTAACAATTCTCCTTGCCCCACGTGTGGATCTGACCATGTCTACAAGAAGCCCTGGTTCCTTTTATGGATGGTGAGTGGTACATTGTTACCAGGTATCATTGCTTCTAGGCCCTTTCAGTGAACAGAGCCAGGAAACTGGGAAATGTGTGTGTGAATCATGAGTTCACACTGATACCTCCAATTCAAATTCAACATCACATAATTCTTTGTCTTTTCCCTACTTCATATTTGTATCTCCCTACTCGCAGGTGATGATGGTCCCCAACATCCGTATAATTACTGACTTGTTCTAGCCTACACTACAGCCCCAAGTTCCAGATCACTAACCAATGCAGTGCTAGTATTGAAATGGTGCTATTAACACTATTTCAGTTAGTTTTCTATGCTCTTCAGGATGATCATCTATCAACCATTCATTCCCTTAAATAGTTATTGAATTCAGAATAGCAAATCCCTTTTACCTTCATTCAGCCCATAATTAAAAGTAGCTTAGATGTCAGCTGGGGCACCACTGCCCTCAGAGGTCTAGGTGGAATCCCATGACTTCTGTGGAGGGCCAAAGCTGACATCCATGCCGGCTCCTGGCTGTTTCCTTCCTCAGGCCTGACCCCCCCCCCCCCACACACACACACACTGCACCCTGATGGAGACCCACACCCCCTCAATATCCCCTCAAATGATCCACTCTTGCGGACATTTCATGAGCCAGGCAGACTTCACTGACAGCTTTCCAGGAATGATGGTGGAAGGGACAATACTGAGTCAGGTCAACGACCATCAACGCACAGTAGGCACGACCCACCTCACAAGAGCCCCCAGGGCCCTGGCCAGGGTGGCTCAGTTGGTTGGGCATCCTAGAGGTCGCTGGTTCGATTCAGGGTCAGGGCACTTGCCCGGATTGTGGCTCCCCCGGTAGGGGGCGTGCAGGAGGCAGCCATCGATGTTATACTCTCACACTTCTCCCTTCCTCTCTCTCTCCAAATCAATAAAAAAAAAAAAAAAAAAAAAAAAAAACATTAAAAAAGAGCCCCCAGGCACTGGCTCGCCAGGTTACTTGCTCTCCCTCCCACTCTCTCCCTTTCCTGCCTCCTCCCTCCTCTCTCCTCCAGGATCAAAGCACAGTCCCTCCCCCTCTGTCAGGCAGACCAGCCTCCTCCTCTGAAGCCTGGCTCAACACAGTGATAAAACAAAGACGGCCTTCTTCCTAAGAGAAATTACTGTGAATACAACTTCCTCCGCCTCATTACACACAAGAGGGTTGGAATCTTTGGAAAGCTTGGTCAGTTCAAAAATTGCAAACAACTAGCTGCAAACTCTCGCAAGACGAGTCTGTCTGTTCAGTCAGCGACTGCCCCCAGAACCGGGTCACCAGGTGGCTCACGCTGCCCAGGATCTGTCCACCTCGGGAAACTGGTTTCCAGGGCCACCTCCTCCTGTCCTCCACGACCCTCCCACCCTCACAGGCAAACTGGCCCGTCCTCCGGCTGGGCAGCCGCGCCCCACGCTCTGCTTCCCAGGACACCAGCCAAGGGCCCTGGGAGAGAAGCAGTGTTCTGGAGACAGGAGCCTGGTCAGTGAGCCCAGCAGAAGGGGGGGGTAGGGGGGGCTGGCCCTCCTGGCAGCGCCACAGTTCGTGGGGAGGGGCTCAGGGAAGAGCCCCTTTGCCTCTCAGGGCCTCCGATTTCTCACTGTGGCCTTGCCAAGCCACCTGCCTCGACTAGAACCAGCGAGGCCTGAAGACCCCACTCACGGGTCTCCCAGGGTTTTTAGGGCCTAGATCTCCTGTGGGCAGAAACTTTCCAAAGGCCAGCAGGCAGTCGTGGAAACAGTCCCCAACTGCTGGGGGCGGGTGTGGGACGGGGGGAGGCGGTGGAGGCAGTGCTAGGGGAAAAGTGAAGATCGTCTGGGAAGTCGATCATAATCTTTGATGAGGGGAGGGAACATGTGAAATCGGAAAAATATCCTAAAACTACATTGCAGTGGTTTTATTTTCTAGCTAGTAAGTAATTGCTTTGACAGTGAGCTCGATTACTAATAAAGCGTGAGATTTGTCTATTTAGTAATGGGATTTAGACCCAAATGGTTAGTGATGTACAAGAATGCTGCAGCCTTTCAGAATGTGAGAGCTCAAGATGAAAGGTGTGGTACAGGCGCAGAGAAGTAGAGTGAAGTGGTCTGGGAGCGAGGAGAGGTGGACTGGAGGTGGGTGAGCCCCCGGCACAGGCAGCATGTCACTCTGTAGCCGCGCACCCATCCCCAGAGCCCCGGCCGGCTCGGCTGACGGTGACTGGGGAGCACTGAAATGCCTCCCAACCTTCTCAGTGCCCCTCTGTCGCCTCTCAACACCCCTGAAAGACCACCGTTAGCACCTCCATCTTTTGAGCTAAGCACTGGCCTCTGCTGACTCCTCCATCAACGGGTAGCATTTATGTTGGGATTTATGTGGCAACTGTATCCAGTTTTGCACCATTCTGGAACTTTCTAGAAAGACACATAACCTAGGCTAGGTAAGGAGTTTCTCTAGTTTGGTGCTCTTCCCAATTTTTGTGTGATCGCATAGACAACTCCTTAGGAGAGTGCAGACGGAGCCGAGAGCACAGCAGCCTTGTCCTTAGGAGGCAGTAGGCCCAGAGGCAGTTAGGACCAGCAATAAAACACCTGAGCCCTCTGTCCTGCTGACGTGCAGTGGAAACCACACCCGGTTAACGCCCCGTTTCACAGCCCTGGCTGCTCCCACGCACAGTGCGGGGTGTTCGAGGCCCAGGGGCCTGGCAGGCCTTGTGCTCCTTTCCGCCGTGGCCCTTCCCTCCCTGAGCTGATCAGCTCTGGGGCTGAAGCCAGGCAGTGCTCACAGAGATGTGCAGGGAAGTGCTGTCCACGCAGGAAGCCCACAAAGGGGCTCAGTGACTTGCTCAGGGGTGTGGCCTGCGCAGCAGCTCAGGCCTGCGGCCCACCCGCCCAGTCATCTTGGGGAAAAGCTCCCCAAACTGTTGCCTGAACAGGAATGCAAACTGGCTAAGAGTAAGGGCTCCGAGACAAGCTTACCTGCATTCATACCATGAGACTTACCTTCTGTCTATGTCCTCATCTGCAAAACGGAACTGAAATAGATCTACCTCATGGGTTGCTTTGCGTTAATCTGATGATCGGATGCATGTAAAATGCTTACAACACTGCCTTGCTCACAGTAAGTGCTTAATAGATCTTTGCTATTTTGTGTGTGCGTGCATCCCTACACACATTTGTAAATACATATACAGAGGCTACAGAGACACGCTTCTTGGGACGGCTGAAGTAAACGGAATCTGTTCAAATTTGACAAGAGCAGGTGTTGGTGAGGATGGTGAGCAACTGGAACATGGTGGATGGGAATGTGAAACGTGCAGCCACTCTGAACAGTCTGGCCGTCTCCTACGAAGTGAGACATACACTTACCGCACTTACCGTACGAGCCAGCGATCCCATTCCTAGTTATTTACTCACAGAAGTGAAAGCATACATCCACACAAAGGCTCACAGCGGTTTTATTTATAATAGCCCAGGTGTTCGTCAACAAGTGGATGGACAAACAAATGCTGGAACATCCTCTCAGTGGAATACTACTCAGCAATGAGAGGAGAGGCAGTACTGATACCCGCAACATCACAGACGAAACTCAAAAGCATGATGTGAAGGAAAAGAAGCCAGGCACACACTGTTGTATTCCATTTATATGACATTCTGGACACAGCCAGACAGTAGGGACAGAAAACAGATAAGTGGTTGCCAGGGGCTGGGTAGGGGAGACAGACTACCAATGGGCATGAGGGGGCATTTTCGGGTCATAGAAATGCTCTGCATTGTTACTGTGGGGCTGGATTCATGACTGAATATTTGTCAAAATTCATAGCATGGTTCACATGGAAAAGGTAAATTCTACCTTATCACCTAGAGGAGGGAACTGGGTAGGAAGGGTGTATAAAGGCTACTTTTTGGTTCTACTTAAACATTTGTACTGTTTGGACTTTTATAATGAGCATGTAACTCATGTAGTTGGAAATAAGTTTATTAAAGTTTGAAATGATGGTGATGATGATGGTGAAGATCTATCTACCTGGAAGGGACATGGTGAGATCCAAATGAAATGAGACAATGTGTATGAGGGACACACACAGATGGCCCACGGATCTCCTAAAGTGACACGGTGCAAAGGCCAAGGGGCCTCCACAGAGTGACAGCCATGACTTACCTCAGTGACAAAGAGTGTGCGAGGGTCGATAATATCCAAGAAGTGCCTGAAGCGGCCATAGAAGGATGTCTGGAGAAGCGGGTGGGAGAGGAGAGGAGATCAGCTGCTGTAGACCATCCTCCAGCCACTGGGGAACCCCACCCCCCCACCTCACCCCCACTGTTGGGCCCCACACTCCCCAGGACTCCCCACATGGGAGATGAATACCAATGAGGCCTCACTGCTCAGTGACCTGAGAGCAGTTTCCCCAGTCGGAGGGCTTTCTAACATCAATTCAGAAAGACCATTAAGGCTCAGTGACTGTCCCAACTTCTCTTCAAGGTGCCTCCCATTTTTCTCCCTTTTCCCTCAGTCCCCTGAGATCCACTCCAAGCCTTTCGGCAGCTTCCACCCCCCACCACTGAGCACAGGGGCTGGAGGTCAGACCTGGTCCCCGCCCTCTCCAGGCCTTCCCTGACCACCACAGCCTCCCAGCCTTGCGAGGACCTCTCCAGTGAGGGAAGGCCCCTCTCCCAGGTCAAGTTCCCCAGAGGCAGAGCTCCAGCACCTCAGCCCGCTGCGTGCGGCCCCCAGGCCTCCTTCACCCATGGCTCTGGAGCTGCTGTGAGGCCCAGGAGGGGTGGGGGGCACTCCCTCCGGCCTTGCCCCAGGGAAAGGTCCATGGAAAAGAAGGGCTTTGTGCAAAGCAGGCCACGGGCATTCGAGCCCAATGAAAGGAAACCGAGCAACCCTGGTGCTGGGCCCTCTGCCCTAGGGACGGAGCCAGCTTGGCAAAGCCAAGCAAGGGAGGAGACAGGGTGCCAAGCTAGGGGACAAAGGGAGAAGCTGCAAATGCTGGGGGTTCATGCCTCGCTACACTCCCAGGCCCTGTCCCAGATGCTCCCCGGAGCCCCACAGCTCTCCAAGCACCGTCCTCTGCTTTGCGCAGTGAGGGAACAGACGCCTCCACACTCCACCCCCTTGCTCAGTAGGAAACCGACCCTGCAGCCACCGTCTGCTCCTTTCCCTTCCCTGTCAAGACCCTGTAGTAGGCCCCGGGGCACCTCACAGTCCCCTGCACACACCAGGCCCCACGCTGCCTCCAGCTCTGCTCACCGTGGCACTCCGCCCCGGAGCAGCCTCTCCACCTCCTGCCTTCCCCAGAGACCAAGCTTCGGGGCCATTCCTAATGGAAACATGGCTTCTCTAACTCTCACAACCCAAATGGCCTAACCCACGGTGCTGTTGTCCGGGCAAAATGGCCTGATAATGTCGTCCAAGCAAACAGTCAGACATCCGGAGGTTTGGTCAGAGGTGCACTGTATGCTGAGGACGTCACTGCGGCATTATTCGTAAAGGTGGACGGCAACTGAACACTATGCCGCCATTTAAAAGAGATTGCTTATGACGTAGAAAAATGCTTATGATGGTGAGAAATGCATATGAAGAGGATGATTCCAATTAATAGACAGGGAAATGAGTAGAGCCAGATGGGTGGTAAGTGGATAGTAAAGAGGCAGAATGACATACAGATCCTGTTTATCACTTAAACCCATCAGGGTTCCTCAGGGAAGTGGCCAGTTCCAGGGCTGGGGCAGGGAAGGTACTGGTGAGATGAGACTGGTACATTTTGTTGCGCCAGAAAGTAATGAAGCGCCACGCCCGCCCTCCCACCATCACCAAATGATGGGGGCATGTTAAAAGGACCAAGGAAGGGGAGATGGACACTGTGTGCCTCCGGATGTGATCCCTGGAGAAGTTCACAATATCACTCACATAGGATTCTGGAAGGACTGAATCTAATCATGAAGGAACATCAAGCAAACCCAAACTGAGGAACATTCCACAAAATAACTGACCTTATTCATCAAATATGACAATGCCATAAAGACAAATCACTGTGCTTGGACTGTGGGACAGCCCACATCACAGGAAACTAAAGCGACAACTAAATGTATCATGTGATTCTTGATTGAATCTTAGACAGGAATGGGGTGGGAATATTTTCAAGGACACTGCTGAGACAACTGACAAAAATGTAGGTCATAGATTAATGAAAGTATTTTACCCATATTAAATTACTTAATGTAGTAACTATACTGTGGTTCTTACTACAGACGGAATATTTGAGCCCTCCCCCCGATAGTCATAGATTAAATCCTAATGCTCATGGTGACGGTATGAGAGGTGGGGTCTTGGGGAGGCGGTTAGATTGAGGGCACAGCCCTCAGGAGTGGGATTAGTGCCCGTATAAGAGACCCCAGAGATCTCAGAGAGGTGATTTCTCAGTGAGTGTGAAGACGAGGTTGGTGGGACACTGTTTAGACGCAGCGGGTCCTTGCGAGGAACCCTGTTTCTTTGTAGCTGTTTTGATGCCTGTCCTCCCAGCCTGATGAATGGCAGAGGTTTCTACTTCCTCAGTCTAATTAATTTTTATTTTCTCAATAGTTTAAAATGTATGGCTTCCCCCCCTCCAGAATTCAGCCCCCTTCTTCCCTTAATCAGACAGTCGGTAGATGTTTTTCCTTCCCTTTTTCTTTACCTGAAGAATGAGTCAGCTACGTGATTCCTTCCAGTTCCTTGCACAAGAAAGGTGAGTCAGCTAATTCTCAGCAGGGCCTGGGGCCTGCAGTACAAGGCCTTCCACCCCCACAGACACTGGGGGAGAGCGGGCCTTGGGAGCAGCAGCTGAGGCAATGGGCTGAGAAGGAACCTTCAGCCTCCTGTACCCAGCCCTCTAAATCACTGTGCTTAGACATAAAATGCCCGCTGAACCTGTAGCTCAAAGGCAGAAAGACTGGGCCAGCTCACTAATCCTGGACCAAGCTGCACACTGAGTCACCTGGTATTCCAAAACCCAGCTGGACACCCAGAG
>NW_005359516.1:416827-418036 GCF_000412655.1 Myotis brandtii | reverse complement strand
GGGGGGGGGGGGGGGGGGGGGGGGGGGGGGGTGGGGCCAGGCATCAGGTGAGCCATGTGCAGCAGGGGTGGAGAGCCACTGGACTAGAAGGTATTGACCCTTTCCCCAGCACAACCAGCCCCAGGGCCAGCTCTAGGAACAGTCACTAAGTCTGTGGGATAGAAATTATTACAACACGTAACTACCTACAAGCCACTTTCACTTCAGAACTTACTTCAGGCAAACTGCATGAGAAACTTCCCCACTGACCCCGACCTCAGCCCACACAAACCCCCCACCCGGGAGCGCAGAGTGCGTTTTCCCGCCCAGCAAGCTCCCCGGACCCAGAGGGAGCCCCGTGCAACCCACATGCTCTGCCACCATAGACCTCAGCTGATTTTAGAGCCCAGCACACCCACAGCACACACCTAACCCCAGTTATCTTAGCAGATGAGCAAGACTTCTGAAGGACAAGAAAGTTTAAAAAAAAAAGCAAACAAACAAAAAAAAACCCCACTTATTTCTGGATAGACTGAAATACAAATGGGAAAAAGCATGTATGTCTGTCTGTTTCCTGTCCAGGGGCCCCAACTTGCCCAAAATGGGCCTGAAGTGCAGAATAGAGCAAGTTTGGGAGAGGAAACGAGCAGAAAGGAGGAGGGAAGGGAGCACGGTCGGCCACAGAGCTTCCCAGGTGTTGTCATCTTCCCCCTCTGTGCGGCCCCCTCCCATTAGGCAATAGGGGGCAGAGGCTAAAAGTGTGGCCTCCAAGACTACAAGGAACAACAGGGAACAGAACATGTTCAATAACACCACAGGGATGCCTTCAGCCACATTCAGAGTGCGGGAAAGTCTACAGGACAAACCAGTTTCTCAACAGATAAGCAAGGAAAAAAAGGAGGGGAGGAGAACTAATAGGTTCGAAGGCACGTATCAGTCAACTATAATGTGTGGGCCTCTGGGATCCTGATGCAAACAAACTGATTATTTAAAATATGATGTGACAATCAGGGAAATGTGAACAGTGCGATGGACTGATGTGTCCCCCCCCCTCCCAAAAAAAGTCATGTGCTGAAAGCAGCCAATATGGTGAAAAGAAGTGTTTGAAGGGGAGGGTGGGGGCTCAGTTTGAGGAAGAAGAGTTCAGCAGCTGTGGGTCATGCAGGTCTTTGGGGCCCCTTCGAAAGTGAGGTCCTTATTTCAGAAGCAGAGGAAGCCACTGGAGGGTGT
>NW_005359516.1:415814-416633 GCF_000412655.1 Myotis brandtii | reverse complement strand
TGGGGGAAGGGGGAGTCACTTGATCAGACCTGCACTGGGACTCTGCCATGAGGAAAAGGAGGGTTGGAAGTGGAAGCAGCGAGACCCGTAGGAGGCTCCCGCGTGGCTCAGGAGATGGATGCTGGGATCTGGCCCAGGATTCCGGCAGTGGAGACCCGTGGGTTGGAGAGCTGTTTAAGAGAGGAGAACACTGGGCCTCCGGTTGTGTGTAGAAAGTGAGGGAGAGGAAGGGAAGTATACAGGTGACTCCCAGGTTTCTTAGGAATCAGTTGGGTGGTGGGTTGGGCCGCCTGCAGGGCTGGGAGCAGTGTGGTGGGGAACAGGTTTGGGGGGAAGCCGAGCTCTTTCACATGCAGGGATCACATGCCCTGTGCTTTATGCAGGTTCCTGTGCTGGAGGAGGAGCCCTTCCAAAGCAAACACTGTTACTGCCTTCCAGAGGCTCGCCAGAGAGATACTGGCAATGGCTGCCAGAACAGGGATCCAAATGTGCACGATGGCTCCAGCAGTGATCACAGCAAAGGGCTCAGTCCCCTGACGGTCTTGATAAATGTCTGTTGTGTGACTGAATGTCCCAGAACAAGTCCCAGAGAAAAGCCATAGCACAGATCTTTATCCAGCGCCTTACTATGTGTCTAGCGAGCCCCACCTCAGGCTTAGGATGGAGACAACCGGAGGGCAAAGATCAGCCCTCTCCCTCAAAAAGTGCGCACAGGAGTTAAGGAGACCCGTAATCAGAGTATCAGAGGACCGTGGGGCAGGCTGACTTATAAGGATCCCACTGGGGTGGCCAAGGAGGTGGGCAGAAAGGAGTCAGTAC
>NW_005359516.1:415225-415789 GCF_000412655.1 Myotis brandtii | reverse complement strand
TCACAGGAGAAGAAGGGAGGAGGTGGCCTGGCTGAGCCTTGACCAATGCCTAGGGCCAGAAAGGGGGCAGCCAATGAGGGGTCACTCAAGTTCAGGCAGGGGCACCCCTGACAGTCTCGCCCGGGGAGCACCCTACACTGGCAGGAACACAGTCAGTCTCACCTCAGACACCTACATGCTGTGCTGATTTCTTTTTTAAAGCGATTAAAGTCCTATTTAAAAAAACAAAAAACAAAACAGTGGGGACATTTTCTCAGAAAGCTAGAACACAGCTCCCTAGTTATCCGCGAGGCTCCGTGCACCACCTTGCTAGAACCAGTTTCTCTACCACCACCACCACCACCAAAATAAATAACTAAATAACTAATAAATAATAAAATAGAAAACCGACCTTTGCACATTTCCTTTCTTCCTGCAAACTTCCTTCTGTCCGCCTCCGCCGCCCCCACCCCACCCTGGGCCCTCACTTCAGCCAAGGCTTCTGCCCTTTTCCTAACAAAGTTCATTTCCTCCGCGTTGCAGGCAGCCGGGCCCAAGCGTAGGCTGGGCTCCCGGGTCTGCGGC
>NW_005359516.1:395815-413904 GCF_000412655.1 Myotis brandtii | reverse complement strand
CAATGGGCAGCCGAGGTGGGGGTCCTCGCTCACCCCGCTGGCCAATGGGGAAGGAGTGGCTTTGGCCGAGGTCCCCATCCAGTAGCCGCAGGCTCCGGGGTGGCCGCGGGTCCGAGACCCCGGTGCTAAAGGGGACTTGGGAGAGGAGTTCGCGCACCGTCCCTGTGCCACCCGCGGACCCTCTGAGCGCAGCCCGGTCCTCACCTGCTGGAAGCGCGGTTTGCCCAGCTGGAAAGGAGGTGCATCGGTCGAGGAGCCAGCGGCACTTGCCGCCGCCGCCGCCGATGCTGTGGTCGCAGTATCCGCCATGGCCACTGACGCCCGCAATCCCCGGCCCTTTTAAAATGTCCCTCCTCGGCCCCCGCCACAGCTACCTCTCCGGATTGGCCATGAGCAACCGCAGCGAGTCGGAGGCGCAGAGTGTTGTGGGGAGTGTAGTTTTTCTTGCCAAGACGCTGGACAGCCCTCGACTGCGGAGTTGCGCCCACGCAGACCGGGATTGGGTTCCCGCTGCCAGTTTGCAGACCCTGCGAGTGTGCGTGTCTCAGGTCCCCGCCAAGGGGAGCACGGAGCGACCCCTCCCGGTCCCCTGCCCCGGGAAGTTTGAGTTGCTGCGGGGGGCGTCACTCCCAGAGCGCACGGGACCCCGGACCTGATGGGCCAGGACTGGAGGCGGATTAGGGTTACTCTCCGAAGGATTTCTGCAGGAGTTGCACTGCGGAATACTCCTGCAGTCTGTCCCACCTGCCTCCTGCCTTGTGCTCTGTAGCCACCCTGATAGTCGGTTCCTGGGGCATGCTGTGTGCTCCCCGCCCACCCTGGAACATTCTGTACCTAGAAAACTATTAACTGTTTGTCTTCGCCTGAGGCTGGCCCTCTTTATGGACTCAATGCAAACATTGTGTTTCCCAATCCATGTCCCTACTTCTACAAAACCCACTATAACCCAACGCTTCTTTTGCAGCCCTTGCATTTATAATTGTTTTGAGTGTCTTGTCTTTCCTACTGTAAGGTCCACAGGGCCATTGTGACTTTTTGATTCACTGCCAAGTCCATGGTGCCAGACATGGGAGAGCTCACAGTAGGGACTCAAATACAGGGTGTCCCCCAAAATGTACACACTACTAAAAGCTGATAGCTCAGTTGATGTTTCTTTTCGATTTAACCCATTGGAATTAATATTCAAAGTGTGTATACATCTTGGGGGAACACCCTATAGTTGTTGGCTGAGTTAAATGCACAGGAGGTCTTAGGAGCCTTAGCAGCCTCCACTTCCTTTTGCCAAGGAAGATCCCTCCTGTGGCTAATTCCTAGGCAGGAGGAGAGCTGGGAGTGGCCAGTGGGGTTCAGGGGGGTTATGGAGCACTACAAGGACTTTAGGGAGGGGGGTAAAGCAAGGCACCAGCAGGGATAATGAACACAAGGGGGAGGGGGAGGGGAAGCTGCCTGTTTCACACAGAGTACAGTAGAAATATTTAGTCTGACCCTAGGGAACCCCACTTTGGATCTCCTTAGTCTTGTGGTGAGGTGCAGGGTTGGCTCATGCCTTCCCATGTGTTTCTTAACAATGTATGATCCATAGCTGTCAGTTTATCCTTCAATAGTTGAACCACAAGACACAGACGTTCCTGAAAGCTGGAAATTCCAGCTAGCCCTGAAGAACCATTTGTACCTTGGATTTGTAGCTTACCTTTCCCGACAAGGCTAAATGGTTTGAGAACAGGAATCAAGTCTTTTATCCTCTGTATCCCCCAAGTCTTCAATAACTGTATCCTGGGAGTGAGAAAGGACTGAGTCCGGGCCGCTGGGCAATGCTGTGCCGCTGCCTTGATGTTAGGGCAGTGACAGTGTTACCCAAGAAGGCCATCACCTGCCTTCCCCAGGAAGCCTGCTCCACATGCTCATCAAACCAGGAACACAACAGAGCCACTTGCAGTCTGTGAACTTTTTATTCTTCATAAAGTGCTCGAAACATGAAGAGCAAGGTCTTTATAAACAGGAGTTACAACTAGGAAGACAAACGGCAAAGCAGAACTGTGCCTGCTCCCTGCCCACCCCACCTGCAGCCCTCTTCCAACTCATGGCCAGGAGCAGAAACATCCAACAAGAACCTGGGCTTCAACTCCAAACTTCCAGAGACATCCCTGGCCTGGGCTTTCTGGAAGTTCACAAAGATGCGTGGAAGGTCAGCCTCAGGGCTGGGACTGACTAGAGCCCAGAGGAATACCTAGTGCAGGAGTGACCCTCTTCCCCCAGAAGAGATACCTTGGATATCCAACATCCAATGACCCCCCAAAAGCAGGACCAAAGTCCGAGGTACCTGTGGACACTTTCCTCCTCCTCAATGAGTGTCTTTAAGGTAGATAATGTTAAGGGGCTTTCCCCCATATGTGGGCTCCTCTGCTTTGTCCTGGCGGAAGACATCCCCCATAGAGCAAATCTCCTTCCGAGGCTTTCTGAGCGATCCCAGAGAGTGACCCCACAGGCCAGCTCAAGAAAAAGAGGGATCCCCGAGGAGCCCTTACCTCCTTATTGGGTCCAAACTTGCCTCCTTCAGCACCTCCTCACCCCACAACTTCGCTAAGGCAGGGTGCCCCAAGCCACCAAAGGTCCCCTGCAGATGCCATAGGGAAGCCTGCTGTTTTCTGCAAGCAAACCAGCGCTGGGCCAAAGGGCAGACACTTCGTTCAAAGTGCACTGCAGCCAAGCCAGTCAAGGCTACGGGGAAGGGACAGGCTGGGACAGCAGGTAGAGGACAGATGGGAAGGCTTTTTCCTAAGTATAGGCAGAGTGGACCTCCCACTTCCAGAATGTAGTTTGTTTGTTTTTCCCCCGGGACCCCTCTCTATTGGTGTTGAGGGAATAAGAGAAGACAGCAGGTAGGTAAAGGGGGTAGCAGCAGGTTGGCCGGACCCTTCACTGAAATTAACTCTAGGGGAAGGCAGAGCAGCAACAGGGCTGACCCCCATCCATTTCCGTTCCTAGCATCCTACCAGATCCAGCCCCTTGTGCTCAACAGGGAGGGAGAGGGGCGCCAAACAGAGGGCGGGGTCTACATCCAGAAGCCCCTGACCCCACCACAAAAGGCACGTTTTAATCAGTTTCCAAAAGTTCATATCCTGTAGCAGCACAGAGTTTTGGCATCTGGACAGGCAACGAGAATAGGGATGGAGGCTTGATCCCCAAACAAACAGCCCAAAGCCCCAAGGCCTGGAGGGGCCCACACCTTGGAGGTGGTCTCTCCATACCTGCCTGGGCTCTCCACACCTTCACACATGACACTCATGGACAGGTGAAGAGGAGGGCAGGGAGTGGCCTGAAGAATGCACATTATCTCCTTCTATCCACACCACGTCCGCTTCTCAAACAGCTGGACACACACAGACTCAGGACATGGCAGACAGGACATCAGACCAGCGGTGGCCAACAGGTGGTCCGCGGGCCCCTGGTGGTCCGTGAGGTCCAAAAGGTTGGCGACCACTGCACTAGACCATACAGGCTCCTTGTTCTCAGAGAACGACTTGAGGCTGAAGAGCAGGTGCCTGGTTGCCCATAACTCACAGACAAATCGGCAGCTTGGTCCCTGCCACAGCCCTAGGAATACCAGGAGCCCTCCAGGGGCTGGAGGAAGATGAAGAGGGAAAGCGTTTAGCTGTGGGAAAAATGGCTGACCATCCCTGTGGGGTAATAAAGTATGTCCCAGATACCACATCAAATTGCAGCTCACCCCTGCTGTCTTGAGGGTTAAATTCTTTGTTCTAATTTCTGGAACCCCCAAAGCTAAGGGGTAGGAAAATAGGCAGGTGGGTGAGACCCACCTCTAATTGGAGTCCAAAGGCCCTCCTTCCAGCAGCCCCAGTTGAGGCAGGAGGGAGGGGGAGCCAGGGGTGACAACCGAGGACAGACTGCGCCTGCCCAGGGAGTGAGTTCAGCAGGTGGAGGGAGGATGTGAGCCCTGCTTGGGCAATGGGTCCACACCCACCCTCCTGGGGGGTGGGGGTGAGAGGGCTACTTTGGGGGGTCAGGGGGGATCTGCAGCAGGGTGGGCGAGGTCTCCATGATCCGCACCAGCAGCCGGTCAATGTAGCTCTCCAGCTCCTGCACATGCTCGTCCCGCTGGCTCAGCTCCCGCTCGCGCTGCAGGAGCAGGCCGATGAGTTCGTCGTGGGTCAGGTGGTAGTACTTGGCGGACTGGTCTAGCACACCAGAATCCTGAGGGCAGATGGAATGAGAGTGAGCAGGGCACCCTCAGGCCTAACTGCCTGCCTGGCCACCGACACCCCAGTTACACCACCACAGGCCCCGGAGCTGCCTCTGTCGCCAACGCCAGAAATGGCCTAACTGGCTTCAGGGCTCTGGCACGGGAGGCCAGGCCTGCTCCTTGCCGCACCCTGCCCAGCACCCTGTTTCTGAATTCCTCTCTCCCCAGCACCTCACGTCTGATTGACCCCCATGGCATCCTGCCAGGCCTCACCTTCAGCCTTTTGGTGTCCACAGTCTGGCCAGCCTGGGAGGCCGGCGCCACAGGCTGCACGCTGCCGGACGTGACTGTCTTGAGCTTCTCCAGCCCACTGCTCAGGGCGGTGCTCAGGCTGGAGCGGGGCTGCTTCCTGTCGGGGCTGCCCTCCACGGGGGCAGCACTGAGCGGCTTCACGGGGTGGGGACTGCGGAGACAGACAGGAGATGCGTTATGGGGAGGGACGGGCAGCACAAGGAGAAGGTAGGGCCACAGTTCTGCTGGACAGAGACCCACCACTGCTTCCTGTGGTGGCTGCCCCTACAAAGCAAGGCCTCAGGGCAGCTGTGCCCAACATTCCTCAGCACCCTGCCACCTGCCCCTCCCCATTTACTCCCTCAGATGGCCCTTCCCCTTCACCGGGACAGCAGAGGCCTCTCTCAGACTTCTCTGTGCCTGTACCGTCTTCGCCAGGGCTGCCCCCTCCTCCCATCTTCCCTCCATCCTCTTCTGTATTGTAACTTTTCTCTGGTTGGGGGAGAGGAGTGGGACCAACCCTCCCAGTTTCCCAATTTTCTCAGGACTGGGGATTCCCAGGAGGTGGGACTTGCCGTGCCAACCAGGAAAGAGCTGGGCAAACTGGGACACTAGGCTGCCCATGTCTCTTCCTTGGTTGCTTCCCCTCAGCATTTACACGGGTTTGTGTTTGCCTGGCTACCACCCTCAGTCACCCACCTCTTCCTCCTCACCCAGCCTCTCCAGAGCGTGTAGACCACATTCCGTCTAAGTTCCTACCTTCACTGACTCCTCAACCCAGAGAACAGGATGTGGGCCCCACCAGCCCATCACAAACGTTCCTGCTGAGACCCGGGTCTCTCTTTCCTGACCGCTCTGTGGCGTAGACTCTGGGACCACTCCTTCCTTTGGGCTGCTCTCCTCCCTCGTCCCCCCGCCCCCCATGCTCTTCTCTGCTTTTCCAACTTCTCAGTCTTAAATGTGAGTCTGCCGGGGGTTCTCTCCCCTCCACCTCCTCACAGCGGTCTCCAGCCTAGACCTCGGCCCCGAGTTCTAGACCCACGCAGACAGTTTCAGGCTGGCTTATCCACGTGGGGTCCACCCCAGGCATGTCACCCTCCCCTCCACGCCTGCCCTTTCCTGGGCTCCCCAGTGCTGAATGGCACCATCCGCCGCCCATGGCTCTAGTCAGAAACCTGGGACCTCCTCCGAATCCCCCGCTTTGGCTTTAGCCTTAACAAACATTAAGCCCTGCTACCTTCTCTCAAACCACCCCTCCTCGCCAGGCCAGGGCTCCCTAAACCTTCCTCCTCTGGCCACAGCTGCTAAGTCAGCCACCCCCTTCGCCCCCGACTCCCCTGCCAGAGTCCTGCCCACCTCTAACCACTCCACTGTGCTGTGGGCTCATGATTTCAGCCTCCCTCCCAGGGTCAGAAAACAGTCTCTAACCCAACGGGCCCCTGGCCTTCCCTCCCGGCCCTCCATGCACTCCAGCCAGGACACAGGCTCTCCCTCTGTCTGGAACGCTGCCCCTTGGCCTGTGGGCCTGCTAACTCCTACTCAGGTTTCAAAGTTGAGCAAGGCCACTTCCTCCAGGAAACCTTCCTGCTTCCCCCAGGCTAAGCTGTCCCTCCTCTGGGCCCCCAGCACCCATACCTGTGACAGTTACCCAAACTGCAAGCACCGGGCCCCTAATTCAATTAACCTACTCCTAGAGGACCTCTTTACATCTACTTCACGGAGGATTCCAACCATTAGAGAGTAGGAAGCAAAAGGCTTAGGCCAAGGCCTGACATCCCCTGCAGAAGGGTTCACCCACATGCAGGGAGGCCCACAACCTGGGAAGAGGGCAGAGAGCCCAGGCAGGGGCAGACAGCAGGGAAAAGAACATCTGTCTGTCCTTCCCACCCAGGCGTTTGCATTAGGGAAGGGGGGCGTAAAGGCAGCTCTACTGCCACCTATGGGCTGTGCTAGGGGCAGGGAGGGATACCAGTGAGGCATGCAAACACCCTGAATGTGGGGCCAGGAGTCCTGGGCTCCGGGTCTGATTGCCCCTCTGCACCTGAGGGACCCTGGACCCTGAAGCTCTTATGGACTCTATGTCCCCATCTGAGAAATGGGGACAGTTCTATTTGGCCCATGATGTAAGGAACATGCGAAGTACAGACAGGAAGCCAATAAGACGGGTGAAAAGAATAAGACGGGTGAAAAGTGGCGAGTGCACTTGGAAGTGCTGCTGGGATACAGCAGGGCCAGCGGAGGGCACTGGGAAGCTCTGGGAATGGCCACACCACCTAGCACTGCAGCCGCAGGCAGGCAGCCCGGTCTGCTTCCCCCCCTTCTCAGAGATCAGCAAGGCCCCTGGGCCTTCCCTTCATGCTTCACCTCCATCCTCCCTACTGGGCTGGGACTCTTGGCAACACAGCGGGGACAGCATCTTTCATCCCTGACACACTGGATGCTCAGTGAACTGGGAGGACTGGATGCAGGAGCCGAGGGCTGGGCCTCCCAGAGGCCGCTGCTGGAGCCTGCCCTGCTCCCCAAACCCTTCCCTTCCCTGCTCATCAGAGCAGCAGCATCTCTGCTCCCCTCGCTGCTCCCCTCAGGCCTCCTGGGGCGCTGGCACGCCTCTAGACTTTGCTGCCCCTGCTAAGTCACACCCTGTCACCCCCAGTGACCTGGGCACTCCTCGTTAGCCACCCGGTGAGGACACAGCCTCATTCCTCCAAAGCAGACCAATGCCACAGTGACCAGTCCCACGGGCAACCACTTAACTCAGCACAGTCCTAAGCGCCTGGGGCCACCCTGAAGGCACCACCACAAACCAGTGAAGCACCTGATGAGGTTAGAGACCCTTTCTTCTGAGGGTCACAGATGTGGGACGCATTCCTTTTTTCTTTTCCTCCTCAGTGGTATCTCCGCTTTCCTCTCTGACCTCAGTACCAGCCCCTCCTCTGTCCTCTGGCTCTCTGCCTTCCACAGCCTCTCACCCTGGGGCCTGGGGCAGAAGACGGGAGGGACGAGGGCATCTGACAAGCTACACTCCCCCCACCAGCCCCTAGTTGCTGAGGGCCCTAGCTCTCACCTCCCTTTCCCTGCCCACCTGCAACACCTCCCCACCCACTCCTCACCCCCTGCATTTCATCAGCGTTGTCATCCCCCAGAGTCCTGGCTTGTGGGGGCACCTGCTGGTCCAAGGTCCCAAAATGGAGGCAGTTTCAGAGCCGGCACCACAGGAGACCCATGTCTTCAAAGCCCCCCTTGTCCTGCCTGGGTGAGCAAGCCTTCGCCCAGGAGGGACAGCCCCTGGAGGGGCTGAGGCCCTTGCAGGCTGAGTTGCCCCCTTCACCCCCTTCCTCCTGGAGACTGCTGTCGGGTGGCCGCTCACCTGTCACTGGGCTGTGGTTCCTCAGCTGGTCGTGTCTCCAAGGGCAGAAGCGCAAGCGGGGAGGCTGGGGTGACTGCAGCGTGGTCCTCCCCAAGTGGGGCAGGGGAGCCCCCAGGGGGGGAGGCTGGCTCCCCGGGGGACAGGGAGGAAGAGGTCAGGGGCCAGGCTCCAGGCAAAGGAGAGCACGGAGAACTGGGCCCTCCGTGGCAGTGGCTGGCCCAGGGCGGGAGAGGGGGCGGTGGGAAGGTGGGCTCCGGGGGTGTGGGCAGCTCTTCTGGTCCAGAGTGGATGGATGAGTCCCTGGACTCTGGAGGGGATGTGGAGGGGAGGCTGGGGGGATCTCGGCTCTCTTGAGACAAGAAGGGGTTCAAGGCATCCTCCTCCAAAGCCCACAAGTCAGGCTGGGGGGAGCTGCCCGGCAGGGGTCCAAGCCCCTCTCCTGCTGGTTCCTGGCTCTGGGCCTCAGGAGCCTCAGGGCCTTGTCCTCTCTCCAGAGCCCCGCAGATCTGCTGGCTCTGAAGAGCCAGGCTCTTTGAGTGAGAGGGCATGGGGGCAGGACCCTCAGGGCAGCTGGTGGGCAGAGATAAAGTCGCAGGAGGGCTGGCGTCCTCCACTGGCTCCTCCAGGCTTGGCTCACCCAGCAGGGTTCCGGAAGAACAGCTGTCAGACTCGGACCCTGGCTTCTGGCCGTCCTCCTTGGCCTCCGGGGAACCAGCAGCCAGCGCACTTGGGAAGGCGTCGCCTTCTCCCGTCTCTGCCCCCCTGCCACTCAGCCCCCCTGCAGCCTCCTCCTCCTCCTGGAAATCTGAGGGTATGAAGAGGCGAGGCGGCTTGGGAGGCAGCGTGCTGGGCGGCAGCCCCTTGTCCAACATCCACTCGGGTTTGGGCTCTGGCTCCAGCTCCAGTTGGGGGAGCCCCTGGTTCCCCTTGGGGCTCACAGGCTCTGGTGACTCTGGCTTCACGGGGGGAGGAGGCAGTTCATCAGACTCTCCCCGTATGATTGGTGAGGACATCTCAGCCGCAGGAGAAAGGGTGACCACATCCCAAGGCCAGGAATCGTCCACCGTATTGAGCTCCTGCAAAAGCTGGCTTTTGTCTCTGGAGGCCTCCTCACGCTGGCCCTCAGGGGCGTTGTCCGGGCCTGGCAGCCTCTCCCACGCGCTGATCACTTCTGGGGAGCTAAACAGAGATGAACTGTCTGCTGGACTCTGCCCTGCTTCCCCTCCTGGGGCCGTCGGCTCCCTGTCTGCTTCTGAGTCTGAGGCTCGCGGGTGCAGCAAGGCTGACGTGGAGGGCAGGCCGGCCTCTACAGACCCCAGGGGCCCCGGGGCGGCAGCACTCAAACTCTGGTGGTCCAGTCCCAAGTCCAGAGGAGCCCTGGGCTCCAGCCCCTCGCTGCTCCCACCTCTTCCTCCTCCCCCTGGGCCCCCTGGGGGCTCAGCTGCCTTCACTGTCATGGCCCCAGGGCCTGGGTCTTGCAGCCCCACTCCTGCAAGGGCCAGGATCTCACTCCTGGCCTCTGGACACAGCCTGCTGGCAGCAAAGACGTTGAAGGTGTCTTCCCACTCAGGCAGGGCTTTCCCAGGGGAGGCCAGGGGGGTGGGACCGGCCCTCGAGGCCCTGGGGAGAGAGGGAGCAGGTGAAGGAAAGTTTAGTGCTTTGTCGGCTAGGAGTTCCTCGAAGAAAGGGTTGCTCTGCAAGGAGGTGAGGAACGGGTTGGTGAGACCCAAGAATCCAGGTGGGGTAGCTTCAGGGGCAGCGGTGGCGGTGGCGGCAGCTGCAGCGGGGGAGGCGGCTGCAAAAAGGTTAGTGCTTAGCATGGGAGCAGCGGTGGGAGCAGGAGTGGGGGGGGCCGGAGCACAGGGGGAGCAGGGGAGGTGGTGAGGAAGAGCAGCTGGGTCAGGTTCTACCTGAGGAGACACGTCCAGGCTGTGGAGGGAGACAAAACCGTGAGCCTCCTGGTTAATGCCAAGACTGGGAACGCCCCTGCTGAATACCATGCCCCCTGCCCCCCACCTGCCTCTGGACGAGGTGCCACATGCCACCCAGGCTGGGTTCAGGCACGTGTGTAGGCCAGCGGACAGAGGGAAAACCCAACATGTAACCTACATTAGGCACCACCCAAGGAGGAAGATGCTGGGTGGAGTTCATTGAAGCCTCACACCAACCCTGGGAAGCAATAATCCCATTTTACAGGCAGGGCCCCAACCTAAACCAAGTGTTCTTTCCACTACCCCATGCTGAAGATTCCACTCAACACGAGAATTATGCCTGGGAGGCAATCAGAACGTACCTCACATCCCTTCAGGACTGGCTTGGAGTGGGAGAGGCCAGAGAAAGGCCAGCCTGGTTATCTGGTTGGACAAAGCCCTCACTATCAGAGACATGACTGACTTTGCCAACCCCTCACAGAAGCAGGAGGTGATGCTGGGCTGCTGTCAGGCATGACAAGGTATCAGCACATAACTGTCCAAGGAGGACAACAAGGCACTGCTGAGGACATCTGTCAGGCGTCCACAGGGACCAGCATCGGGCAGACGGTGCTCTGTACCCCAGCACCCACAGGCCAGCCTGGGAAGCAGCTGGCTGGGAGTCGCCAGGGGCCTCCTGGGTTCCCCCCCCCTCCCCCGCACAGATCTCTGGCTCCCCTGGAAAATCCATCCCATGGAAATGAGCCTACATGCCCCCAAATCCTGGAGAGCATTGGCTGGCCTGCACATGTCCCCTCCTCTCTGGGAGGGGGCATCCTCTGTACGTGCATCTTGTCTACAGTGTGCAGTGGGCTTTAGGGGTGTGGGCAGGGGCAGACTCTGAAACTAGAGCTCTCGGTTTCCCCAGGACACAGACAGAGCCAGAAAGGACAGTCAGGACCCAGCACCCCAAACCCAGTCTGACTGCGGTTTGCAGCTGCCTTGAAGCTGACCCCAAGTCAGATCCAGACTCCTGTGGCCTCACCTACTGAGCCTCATCTCCCAGGCCCGACTCTAAGCCCCAAGATCCCAATTCTTAATCCCTGCCCAAGTGGATACATCATGGGAACTTCTCCACATCCATCTTCTCCTCAAGCTGCTGCCTTCCACGGGGAAGTCCTGAGGACGGGCCATGAGCTGGCAGAAGTCCTAAGGGCTACCGGTTAGACTAGAGGGGCATTAGGGAAAGAGGCCAAGAAGTCTGGAGCTTACCAGGATTCTTCCAAGAACCAGGGCCCCGGACAGAGCAGGCCCCACACAGAGCTGGGCAGAGGTAGAGTCGGCCTGTCCACAAACACCGTGGGCAGGGGGCGGGAAGGAGTTGGCTCAACCAGGGCAAAGGTGGGCTTCCCAACAGTCTGTAAGTCTGGGAGCCCAGGTCCCCATCCTGGGTTTGTATTAAGAATCCAGCTTCCAGAGACTCTGCTGCCCCTACTTTTGCGTTACAATAAGTCCCCATCCGGGGCGGTTCTCAGTCTCATGCTACCACCTAGAGATCAAGGGGGAGGCTGCCCTGTACCACTCTGCCTCTGGTTACAACACGGGAGGATCCTCGGCCTGGAGCCCCAGCCTCTACAAACATCCCTTCCCCCCTCACTGCAGGCAGGCCCCCGGGCCAAGGCACACGCCTACCTTGGGGATTAAGGAAAGTGATGCACCACCACTACGTGGATCAAGACACCCCCTCCACTGAAGCACCCATACCAGACACAGCCACCCCTGTGGGCAGGTCTCAGCCCCAAGGAGCAGGGCGGGGTCCTCTGAGCCACCGCTTTCCCCAGTCTCCTTTATGACAAGTGGCCACAGGGCCTGAAGGAAGAGGGCTCCATCAACATTAAACAGCACCAAGCGCAGCCCCGGCTGGCCCTACTCACCCTTGCAGTTTGGGTCGGCAGTCGGAACTACAGGGCAGCAGAGCAGGAGGGAAGGAGGCTGGAGCCCCAGCCTAGGCTGGCAACCCCACTGGCTCCCCAGAGATGCACACAAACCCGTTGGTATGGAACCAGCAAGCAGGTCTCCCTGGAGTAAGGGACTCCAGGTGCCTGGCCCGGCAGGCTCCCCAGCACTGGACAGGCTCCCTCTAAGAACATCCATCCATCCCTCCTACCTAGCAACACACCCCTCCCCCAGCCTCCCTCACCCTTGATCCATGAGATGCCCATTCTGAAGGTTCTCACCTTAGAACATCCCCTCCCTACCATTCCACCTGGCAGATAGAGACACGTGCCCATGTGTGCTTGGCTTTGCAGGTTATGCTCTGAAGACAGACATAAACACCTGCATCCCAGAACCCACCGTGCCAGCCTAGCACAGTGCCGTGCTCCCATCAAGCAGTGGGGGCGTCAACTTATGCTGATTCATCTTCTAAGATCAAGAATTAGGGAAAGAAATCAGAAATCCAATGGCTCTGCCCTCTCAAGCTATGGAAATAAAACTTTAGGGCCTGCAGGAACTTTCGAACAACTCGTTAAACCTGCCATTTAACGGAGGAATCACCTGTTCTCTCCAACAATCACCTCTTCTTAAGCCCTGGAAGTGGCAACTCACTCTACCACGGGCCACCTCTGTGGCTGGTGGACGGCTCTTCCTTAGGCTGAGATGAGCTCTGTGTCTTTTTATTTCCACACCTTGACCCCAGAGATGACCTGTGGATCTGCAAAGGCTCGCCTCCGGGCAGCTTCCCAAAAGGCTGAAGCCAGCCTTTGAGGTGTAACCACCCCCAGCCAACGTGCCCTTCAGCCACCTCTCCTGAGGCATGAGCTCCTGTCCTCTGCCTGAGATGTGCCCAATGGCCAGGAGACGTGTCTGGGAGCCTGGACATATTCTCTCCCATCATCTGGGCACAATGAGGTGACACAGTGGGGCCTGTGAGCTGTAAGTAGGGAACCACATAATTTATCTTCCAAACTGGAACATTTTAACTATGGTAAAGAGACACTATTAACTATGCCAGGAAAACAGGCACAAACAGGACGGATGGCCACACTAACTCTAAGTCACTGGGCACACAGCATAGTCACTCATTTACTCCGCTGAGAATGCGAGCTCTCCCGGTGGCCACTGCACACTCCAGGCTCCTGGGGACTTTGTCCACCACCCCCGCTGAGGGGCTGGGGCGGAGGCAGAGATGGAGAAAGGCCACAGTACACTTGCGTCTGTGTAGTTTCACTGTCCCCAGATTAAAACAATGTTTGTAGCTACCACTTGTGGTGGAGGAGGGCAGGGGATAGAGTGGTCTGCCCTTGGGAAGCTGACGCTCTAAAAGGATCAGAAAGGGAGGAACAGACACAAAAACAAACCGCTCTGGACCTGGCAGGATAGCGCCCATGGTCGTGGTGGCCCTAAACACACACCAAGTAGTCTTCACTGCAGCTCAAAATGAACGGCTCACTGCAGGGCTGGGGAGTGGGGACGTGTCCAGTGGCCCGATGGGGCTTGGTGTCCGTTACCAATTCTCCCCTCCCCCGGACACACACACACTGGTAGGGGCCTAGTGTAACAGCCACAGAACCGGGCAAAAGAGGGGCCAGGTCAGAAAGAACAGGAGGACTCTCTTCTCAGCCCTCATGCCATTATTCCCCCTCCTCCAGCCACTGCCTTCTCCAACGGCAGCAGCTTTTTTCTGGATACTGTGTGTCAGGGGTGGGCAAACTTTTTGACTCGAGGGCCACAATGGGTTCTTAAACTGGACCGGAGGGCCGGAACAAAAGCATGGATGGAGTGTTTGTGTGAACTAATATAAATTCAAAGTAAACATCATTACATAAAAGGGTACGGTCTTTTTTTTTTTTTTTAGTTTTTTTCATTTCAAAGGCCCGCGGGCCATAGTTTGCCCACAGCTCTAACACATACTACTTCGGGTCTCTCCACGGGGCATCAGTGCCACCTGAGATCACTAGAGGGCGCTGCTGCCCTTCCTCGTGAGGAACACCCAACAGAGCACAAGTGCAGCCCCAGGGCAGAGGCCCCCCAAACCTCTGAGCCTGTGAATCTGGGGATCCTGCAGCTATATTCAGGCAGGCAGTCCAGTTCTGGTGTCTAACCTATGGCTTCCTGCAGTGAGTCAGCTCATCCTCCTATTCTCCTCAAAAGCCCCAGGCAAGCCTTCCGGGTAAGCACGGACAGTTATTTTTTCCAGGCCAGCCTCCCCATCCCCTCAAGGCACAGGGCCCAGGGTGACACTGATGGAGCTCAATGGCCAGGTTTCCTGCCTCTCCTGGCCAAGCCCCTTTACCCAAAGAAATGCCCCTCCCGCCCTGCCTGGATGCAAGGCCACAGAGCCTGCCCTGCAAATGGGCCCGAGGGAGGGCAGGAGTGCCCCGGGTGCCTTCCAACCAGCTGTGGACAAGCTCAGAATTCAAATAGGAGAACAAACATCTCACAGCTTCCTATGTCCATCTGGCCTCTCAAAGGCCGTGAGGAGACATGGAGAAACAGAAGGAAAACGGAGGCTGTAAGCAGGAGCAGTGACAACCCCAACATCACTCAGAGACATGGCCTGCAGGGGTCTACGCCCCAAACCTGGGCAAGCACCTAGAAATGACCTCACAGAGAGGTGTCCCCCAGCATCTGTCCTGCCCAGAAAAGGCCTGGAGACACCCATAGATGACAGCACCAAGCCCATGGTCTGTGCCCCTTCTGACCCTGGCCCCCACCTGCTCCCAGCAAATGCCCCGTCTGGGTCTTCTACTGCCTCCCTCTCTTCCACCTCCTACAAAGATCTGAGTTGTCACAGGACCAAACCTTTCTTCCTACTCCTCCCCTAGGCTACCAGTGGCCAGCGGTTCCCCTGGACTCTGGTGGGTAGGGGCTGGGCAGAAGGGACTGAGGGTGATGTCCTAGGCAGGGGAAGCGAAGGGCAGCCTCACTCAGAGGCTGATCCACCCTCATTCCTGTCTGTGAGGCTACCAGCTGGCCAGGGCCCACACAGCAAAAGGCCCTGCATTCCATCCCCATTCCTCTCAGCAGAATTTCACAGGGAAAGGGAAGAACCAGGACTTCAGGAAGAGGTTTAGGGACCTTCCCTCTACCCTATCACTTGACCCTCCACCACTGTGCCCAGCCTTCCCACCCCACTTCCTGCCCCTATTTCCATAAAGGGGAGGAGCAGGCTTGCTGAGAGAGCAGGAACGGTTGCCTTTGCCACACTCATCAGGGTTGCCATGCATGCTCCTGTGTAGGACTGGCCTCAGGCCTTTGAGAATGGCGAATACATGGCCTATTGCCTAGGCCTAGAGCCTCACCCTGGGCCCTGTTAGACAAGTCAGCAGCTGTGGAAGGCTCGGAGTTGGAAAAAGGGAAAGGGGCCAGAGTGGTGGTCAGGGGCTGCGATATTGTGATTTACAAGAAATACATATTTCTCATATGTGCTCTGATGAAGTTCCTGGATCACAGTTTCCAAACCTCTTGAAATTTCCTGAGAGATGACAATGGAGAACCTTTTGTTATAATATTTGGTCTCTTGTTCTCAGTTCCTGAAAACACTTCGGAGCCATGAAGGTGAAGTGGGTGCTTGTTATTCCTAACAAACCCCTTTCACCACATCTGGGTTTATGTTAATGAGGTAACTTTTGGAAGCACCTAATGGGAGGGGCTGGTTGCCAAAGGAAACAACCATAAACAGGGTTGGAGCTTTCAGTCCCACCCCTTAATTTTGGGGGGAGGAGGTTGAGCCAATGGCCAAGGATGTCATCCCTCACACCCAAGGAATGAAGCCTCCACAAAACCCGCAAGGACTGGGAGAGCTTCCGGATGGTGAGCACTCGAAGTTCTGGGGAGAGTGGCTGTGCTCGGACAGGGCATGGAAGTGTGGTGCCCTTTCACCATACCACGCCCTATGCATCTCTTCCATCGGTTGTTGCTGAGTTATAGCCTTTTATAACCCGTGACCCAGTAAGTAAAATGTTTCTCTGAGTTCTGTGAGCTGCTCTAGCAAATTAACTGAACCCAAGGAGGGAGCTGTTGGAGCCTGCTAGCATAGCTGGCCAGTCTGAAGCACTGACTTGGGACTGGTGTCTGAAGTGGTGGGAGAGGGCGGGTGTCCTGTAGGACTGAGCCCTTTACCTGTGGGATCGGGTGCGACCTCTGAGTAAACAGTGTCAGAGTTGAGTTGAATTGTAGGACACCCAGCTGGTGTCAGAGAATCCCTTGGATGTGTGGGGAACCTACCCACCCCCACATTGGAACTGGATGCATTATCCTAATTGGTATCAGAACCCTCTTAGGAGCTCTGTCCAGGGCCTGAGCTAAAAGACTCCTGCATCCCTCTTTGGGTGGGACTCAGCACCTTCAAAACCAAGTGGCCATCCTCAGCACTTGCCATGCCTCAGGACCAAGAGACCCCCAGAGGGCCAGGGCCCAGGGTCTCCATGGACAGGGGGAGGTTCAGATTTCAGGGGAGCTGCCCACAGCCTCTTGCCAGGACAGGGGAGCAATTGGAGGTGGGTATATGGGGAGGGGGCATCAATTACTTGACTTCCCTCTTAGGGGGAAGAGATCAAGAACAGCTGGGGCAACTGCGGGAGGTCGGCTAGCTTCAGGGAGGTGGGGAAGCCTGAGGTGTAGCCCCAGTCCCCACCTCTCTACCTGCCAAGGCTTCCTTACCTGGAGGCCAAAGGGCAAGAGGTGGAGGTTAAGAAACAAAAATTCATACAAATGGCTTTGCTGTTTTTCTCCTGTTCCTCCCGATCCCTCGGTGGGTCTGCCATGAAGCGAGGCCACCACTGAAGAGTTCTCCTCGATCCACTGGGCCCTCACACGCACTGCCTCCAAGTGCAGGCAACGAGCCTTGGCTTAGGGAGAGCCCCACTCAACCATGCAAAGCAGCCCCAGCAGTCTGCCCCAGGGCCACCTGGGCAGCTCCATCCTCCCAGCCCAGTCCAGGCTGCTAACACTCCAGCATCCTCCCCAAGGGGCAAAGCTGGTTTTGCCAAGGACATACCTGGGTTTCTGAGTTGGTTCCTTGGCTTCCCTTAAGCCAAACCAGCTACTCTTGACCTTCTCCTCCCCGGTGGATGAATGATGGGGTGAGGCGCCGGGGGTGGGACCCCCTTTCTCCCCGAGAGAGCCACGGCGCCCCAACTCGCTCCGACTCAGCCCCTGATGGTGATGGTGGAAGAGGCCCATCCGGGGCTTCCGCTCCTCCTTCCGGGCTCCCTCCTTCTCCGCCACAGCCTCTGAGGAGGCCACCATGGGTGTGGCAACCTGCACTGGCTTCCCCTCTGAGAGCTGGGCCCCCTCCTCCTCTCCAGAGTGGCTGGCCTCAGGGGCCAGCGCTTTAGCCTGAGTGCTCAGCTCCTGTCCAGGCACTGCCTCTGAGCTGCTGGTGCGGCGGCTGCCTCTGCCCCAGGAGTCATCTGCAGCCCGGGATCCTTCCTCAGAGGGCCGAGAAGAACCGCTGTGTAGGGAGCTGAAGGGTGGAAATGGGCCCGAGATGGAGCTGCGGTGCCGCAAGAGGCCCTGGGGCTCTTCGTTGTAAATGTGGCTTCCATTGACACAGAGAGAGGAGCGGGTGGCGGGGTCCAGGTGGCCCTGAAGGTCGAGAAGGGCCCGGGGAGGAGCTGCTCGCATCTGGCTGGCCTCGTCGCTGTGGGTCCTTTTGTGGGTGAACAACTTGGGGGACTGTGCAGTGTCCCTGCCTGAAAAGGAAGCACACACAGGATTAGCACAGGGCAGAGAAGCCCCGTTTCCTGGCCAGAGGCCTCCCCTGCTCCCTGGATGGAGACTCGAGCGCCACGACCCACCACAGCAGGGGCGGCCCCCCTCGCTCACCCCCGTCAGTGGACAGCCAGCTGCTGCGGCTCGGGGACCGGGTGAGGAGCTCGGCCCCGGGGCCCTGGAAGACCAGGCTCCCGCTGGCTGAGGACAGGGTGCTGTCCGAGCCCAGCGAGGTGTTGGACTGGGTCAGGGACGACTTGCGCAGCTTGTTGCGGAGGAAGAAGCCCTTGGCCTTGCCCATCCTGCTCAGGCTGCCCAGCTCGGGGTCCTCCAGGGCACTGCTGGGGAGGATGGCAGACGCGGACTCCAGGTCATACTTCTTCTTGCCCTTCATCTTGTCCTTGAGCTTGCTAAAGGGGGACCGTGGCTTGTCCTTCATGGACAGGTCAAACATGCTGGCGCTCAAGTTGTTACGCGTGAACTGGATGGTGACTTGGATCTCCCCACGTTCCTTCTCCTTCTTGCCTGGCTTGGAGTGCAGCTTGTACCACCTGTGAGAAGGGTAGGGGAAGTCAGGTAGAGCTCTGGTCGCAGACACAGGGAG
>NW_005359516.1:376771-395653 GCF_000412655.1 Myotis brandtii | reverse complement strand
CCCTCCCCACCGCACCCCTCCCCTTCAGTGTCTGTCACCTCGCAGGGCCCCCTCCTTGCTTTGGGGCTATGACAGCCTCTCACCACAGACTCCTGCTCTGACACACAGGCCCTGCCTCCCAGGCCACAGGCATAGCTGAGAAACTATCCAAAACTCCTCCATGATGAAGAAAGCCACATCCTGAGTAGGGGAAGCTCCGTGGTGCTGCTAGGCAGGGCAGGGGTCACCACACCATAGCTCCTCCACCCCAGCACCTTCCCTGGAGTGCCCATCCCCCCACAACTGGAACTCGGAGGCCGGGAGAGGTGAGGCTGGGTCTGGGAAGGACTCTCACATCTCCAGTCCCCAGTTACAGACAGACCTGCCCACATTCTTCCCTGTTTACATCACCTCCCCTGGCCAGTCCCAGCCAAAGCCCTGCTCTGAGCCACCAGTGAGCCCAGGAAAGAACAGCTCACCCACAGGCCCTGGGCCAGGAACACAGGAACACTAGCACATGCACACACACACCTCACCCACTCACTGACTCGCCCCACGTCCCACCAGGAGCAGCTCTGCAAGATGGAGGGGCAGACAAGATGGTACAAAGGGGCCGTAAGCACGAGGCCCAGGGATGGGAGCGAGGGCTGATGTCTGGTGAGCGTCTACTGTGTGTTACAACAGAGTGCAGGCTTCTCATCTCATTCCCACTTATTCACACCTCACAGCCAGCCCACGAGGTCGGGGGCACGACCCCAATTTCACAGATCAGGAGGTCGAGGCTCAAGTGGTCACTCTTCCGAGAACAAGCTGCCAGAAAGGAGAGGGGAGATGCGGGACCAGGTTTTTATCACCCCAAAGCCCATGTTCTTCCCACTACACACTCCCAGAGACACCCCTAACACGCATGACCAGGGGGGATGGAGCCCATGCTACAGGGGAGGGGTGGGCACAGAGCTCTTCCTTCCTCTGCTTCCCAAATCCTCCTCACCAACGGCTCAGACTCCTGGGGGAGGGCCCAAGAAGGAAGGGCTGACCCAGCTGACTCTGGCTGGCTGGCTGGCCGCACCATACGGCATCTGTGTGGAGCTCCTGGACACCTCCATAGACCCCCTTCCTACCCCACTCACCCAGGTCACACGCCTGCCCACCTCCACAGGTGTGAGCGGAGAGACTGAACCAGAAAGGTTCTGGACGTCGGGACTCCAGGCCTAACTGATGCAGTCAGGCACAGCTGGAAACAGGCCCCCTTCTCACACTAGCACCCAGAATGTGTAACCTCCCCGGCACATAAGAGCTGAAATTAAAAATTCAAAGGATGTGTTCCAAGATGAATTGGAGGAAATCTCCAGAATGTAGGATAAGGATGAAGCGACTGTTAGAGGTCAATCCAAGGAAGTCCACCCCAGATAACTGGACAGTCAAGCAGGAGAGCAATTGGCTCCCGAGTGTGAGGGGCTTGGGAGTCCTCTCTCCCATCCACAACACAAGACCAAAGCGGAGCAAGCTGAAAAATCAACAATTCACAGGGGATCTCAGGGCAGTGAAACCATTCTGCATGATACTATACTGATAGGTACATGCCATTATACATTTGTCATAACCCACAGAATATAAAACACAAAGAGTGAACCCTAATGTGAACTACAGGTTCTAATTAACAATAATATATCAATATTGGCTCATCAGTGGTAACAAATTTAGCACACTAATGCAAGGTGTTAATAATAGAGGAAACTGAGGGAATTTAAGGAGTATAAACATACTTTTTCTGTACTTTCCACTCATTTTTCTGTACACATAAAACTGGTCTAGCCCTGGCCAGTCTGTAAATAGAGTGTTGGTGTGCAGACCGAAGGGTCCGTGGTTCGATTCCAGTCAAGGGCACCTACCTTGGTTGCAGGCTCCTCCCTGGTCCTGGTCAGGGTACATGCAGGAGGCAACCAATTGATGTTTCTCTCACATAGATGTTTCTCTCTGTCTTTCCCTCTCTCTTTCACTCTCTCTAAAAGATCAATGGAAAAATATCCTAAGGTGAAGATTAACAAAAAAACTGGTCTAAAACAAAGTTTATTAACTAAGAAGAAAAAAAACAGAGAGAGTACATGTAGAGAACACAAAGTGGATGAAACAGTGAAAGAAAAAAATGCAAGAAAGTTTTTCTTACCTGAAGGATATGACCACCAGGACAGAAGGGCCACAAGCATGCAGCACAAGGAACTAAGAAAGACCCAGCCACGGGTGTCACTGTGTGTCTCAGAACACCAGGTATACAGAGGAGACCCTGAGGCTCCCAAAGAGGGAGGCAGGTTCATACATCAGGAATTAGAACAGCTTCGGGTCCTCACTAGCAACACTGGGCACCATATGGACTCTTTAAAGGCCAAGCCCTAGGCACTCCCCAAACCCAGCCTAGGCCCCATTTAGGGCAGGAAGATCCTGGGAGGTGGGGCCAGGAGGGAAAAGACTTTCCTCACCATTTTCTGAGTCTCCCATCCAGAGCAGAGTGAGATTGAGGATGGTCAGGACCTGCCTCTAGTCCTCCAGCCACTATTACCCCGCTATCTTCCTACCAACTTACCATACTTCCCTCCGCCTTCCAGGCCAGGCCTGAATGGGCCCCTGCCTGGCACCAGAGATGCCCAGGAACTCGACCACAGCAGGCATTCTCCCAGAGTGTGACCCTCATGGGCTGAGACAGCTGCTCCTGGACAAAGGCCACATCCTTCCCTCCCACCCCTGCTTCCTTCTTCTTCCTGTCTGTCCACAGGGTCCCCTACAGACCCCGAGCCTGCCGGGCACTGCAGCACAGTCCAGATGAGGTCAGGAAGCCCTGAACACAGCTGCTGTGGGCCGACGATCCCTCCGTGAAATGATGGAAATCTTCACACAGCAGGCCCCAGAGCAAACTGGCTCTGAGCATCTCTTCCCTGCAGACTGAGACTCCCTCGGGGAATGAGACAACAGGGTCCCGTGGCCCAGTTCAAGTCCCACCTCCTCTAGGAAGCTTTCTCACCTGCCACCATTTTGGCCACATCTGCTCTGACCACCTGGTGTCATCCCCAGGTGGCCAGGATCTCCCTCGCTAAACGGTATGCCCTGTGGATATTTATCAAGCATCCCCCCCCCCACCCCCAGGCACACAGCTCCAAAGTAAAGAAGCAATGCTGGCAGTAAAGCCTTGAGATGCTATAAGCCCTCAGCTTTTCACTGCCCACCTCCCCTCGTTGCCCCCTTGCTCTGCCCACCCCTTGCTCAGAGCTCTCCTCTGGACACACGTGGCGGCACAGCTGATGGCTCAGCCTGGCTCTGCACCCTGAGTACACAGGTGGCCCCACCACTCACTCATGTGTAACCTCCACCTACCAGGTTACTTCCCGAAGCCTCCGCTTCCCCCGCCATCCAGTGGGGATACCACCCTATTAGGGCTGCTGAGAAGATGACACATGCAAAGCCTGGTCCTCGGGAGTGGCATTCATCAGCGCTTCTCAAACTGCAAAGTACTAAAGAGTCCCTGAGTGTTGTTCAAATGCAGATCTGAGCCTGTGGGTGCAGAGGGGCCTGAGGGGCCCATGCATGGACAGAGGGAGACACGCCATGGGCTAGAGAATCGGCAGGGCTAGCCTAGCCTCATTGTGTGCTCACTGCGTGCAGGCTCTGGACCTACATCACAGATTCCCAGAGGCACAGAGATGGGTATGGAGACCAGAAACCCGTTCAAAGGATTGGCACAATCCTGAGAGGACAGAGCCCTGAGAGGTCACTGAGGAAACCTCGGGTTTTGTCCTGATCCCAGGCCATTAAACCTTTGTCTGAGATGAGCCTCCCCAACAGCCCAAGGTCCAGAATTCCTGAGGGCCCACCGTGGGAAAGCTCGTACAGGGCCCCTGCTCAGCCACAATCTCTCTCCCATGCTCCTAACAGCCGGACAAAGTTCAGCAGGCCCAGTGTGGACTTAGGACTCAGCTTTCAGTCTCCCCCCAGGATGGACCCCTCCCCACACACCACAGGGGCAGAGGACAAAGGTGGGATGCAAGGAGTGGGGGTCTTGTTGCCTCACCTGTTATCAAGACCATGGCCCTACTTACTCCTGCTCGTGGACTCCCAGGTCCAACACACCCAGCTCTCTGGGCACGAAGCTGGCTAACAGCTGCCACACAGCGTAACTGAAAAAGCCCAACACTGGGAGGGCCCACCTAGGGCAGACATCAAACACAGGCCGGTGCCAGGGGGTTCCTGTCAGAGACTGTGGCGCTGGAGCTGTGACAGCCACGGGCACCAGCACACCTGACTCATTTCCATTCCTATCAGTCCAAATTCAGCTTACGACCCAAATAGTTGTGGCCCTTCCTGAGCCCCCACATGTCATTTATTTCAGGCCCCAAACCCAGGAACCAACATTTGTCTCTTTTTCCCCCACAACCCACATCATAACTTTGAACTCTTGTAGCTCTACCTGCAAATTATATCTAGAATGCAACCCACCCACCACTGTCACCTTACAGTGCAGTCCGCCACCATCTCCTGCTGAACATTACAGTTCCCTGCTTACCTGCCCCTGCCTTCCATGCTCCACCCAGCAAACAGGTGAGGCCAGAGCACATCACCCCACTCCTCAGAGGTGGAAAGGACCTATCTTTTGGCTCCCAGCTCCCTTGACTCTGTGTGTCTCATCCCACGCTGACCCGAACATGTTCCCACCTCAAGGCCACTGCACCTGCTTTACACGGGCCTAGATCTCAGGCCATGGTTCACTCACTCACTGACTCACTCACTCATGTCAGTTCATCTGAAATGCCTGTCTTCCCTGAGTTCCCAACTGCTACTGTCCCTTACCCTGTTTTATTTCTTGAGCATACTTAACACTACCTGACATGTGGAAGAGCAGTAGAAGAGCAGTACCCAGGTGTGTGTTCGTGCACATGTGCACATGAGCATGCATGCATCCCACACGGTAAAATGATATATTATGCACAGCCATGTCATGTCTGTCTTCCCCTGCTCTACAGGCAGCAATTTTATTCTGCTCACCTCTGCTTCCCAGCACTTAAAATAGTGGACACTCACACTTTTCTTCAATGAACTAACAAATTAATCCATGAACTGACTTAGGAACTTGTTTGTCCCTGTTCACAACTGAACAACTGTGTAATGTTTCTATTACAAATCCATGGGCCTTACCCATGACACCAGGTTCCCAAAGAGCGAAGAGGGGGCTCCCTGCCCACCATCCCCAAACAGGAGCCTCCTGAGGAAGGGGCCGCAGAGCCAGGCTTCAAGGGGACAGTTCCCAGCGGGGACCTTCTTTAACCGCAAGACCCTCATCCCCATCTCTGAGCTAAGATTCTCACTAGCTTCTCTGAGAGAGAAGGTGCCAACCAGGTTTGGGAAGTGACCAGACTCGTGAATGACGGTGGCTGTTGATCCCACTCTAGCCCATCACTAGGCCACTGGTCTTCTCACCTTGAACAACTTCTCTCATTCAGCATCTACTGTGTGCCAGGCACTATACTAAGCACTCAACACAACAAAGTATATCCCATTAATCCTTTTCACAGCCCTGTTGAGGTGGGTGTGGGAGGCTGACCCTAGAGTGGCTACCAGCATAGACTTTGGAGCCAGGCTGCCTAGTTTAAGCCCCAGCCCCAGGACTTATGGCTTCGTGACCTTGCGCAGATCACCTAATCTATGCCTCAGTTTCCACACCTATGGGAGTAACGGAAGTCCATTCCCCTCACAAAACTCTAAAAGGAGTAAGTGGATTGTGTGTGAAACACTCAGAGAATAGGGCCTGGCACATGGGAAACGCCACACAAGTGTCAGCTCTTACGTTTTTGCAGATGCAGACACAGGGGCACAGAGAAGTCTGCTGGGTTAAGTCACCTACTTATTTTCAGGAAGTAGGAGAGCCAGGATTTGAACTCAGACTCCCTCTCTCCAGAGCCTGGCCAGATCTTGATCACTGCACTAGACTGCCTCCCTCTGCAAGTACCACACACACACACACACACACACACACACACACACACACACACACACACACACACACACACACACACACACACACACACACACACACACACACACACACACACACACACACACACACATTGCAGGCCCAGAAACTCCTGTGTCCCTGCCCAACCAAGGAATCTAAAGTCACTCCTTATTTCTCCAAAGTAAAGGGTATGTTTTAGATAAGAGAAAAATTACATCTTTATTTCCCCGCATCTCTAACTGAAATTAAGCATCTCTTCAATTATGAATTTTTCCAGCAGTAGTAGTAGAGCAGCAGTACCTCTGAATGTGTCACCAGGAGAAACCAGGTATTTTCTTATCACATTACAGATGTAACAAAATATTGTCTATACTCATCTTTACTTTGAACTTTAAAGTTATTAGTCCTCCCACTGGATCACATTGTTTAACACAGTAATAAAGCCCAGGTACTTTAGCAAATGTTCTAATATATTGATAAATGTGCTTCAATATCATCGGTGTACTTGGTAATCCTATGTATTTGGAGATCTTGTTCTGAGAAGAGGTCCATGGCACAGAAAGGGCTAAGAGCGCCTGCTCTAGAGGAGGGAGGGCACAACGGCAGCAGAAGGCAGGTCTTTGCCTTCCTGCCTCAGTGCACGGCACCCGGGCTGGGCCTCAAGGCAGAGGGCAGGCACTGCTCCCAGATTCCACTCAGGGAACTAGGAGGGCATGGCGACAGGCAAGAAGTTAGCCAGACGCTCTGAGACTCCCCAGTGTCACGCTACAGTGCTCAGCCTGACCCTCACCACCCTGCATGCCAATGAAGGTGACTCCAGAGAAACAAAAACAGCCAAGTGTACCTGCTAACTGGGGCCTGTTTTGATCATGACCCCAATACCACAATCTCCAACTTCCCCAGGTTGGTCCCCACCTGAGCCCACCTGCTACAGCTGCAACCCACCAGGTCTGCAGCTTCTCTTTTCTGGCTGTGGCTGCAGTCCCGGCCTCTTGGGAGACTGGCCTTACCTCAGGCTGACGAAAAGCTACCACCACGCTGGGGATGAGGGCCTGCAAAGCTGAAAGATGCAGAACTGAACTCCACCCCTGAGGCAAATGAAGCCAGCAGGCCCTTAGCAAAGACAACTGTGCTGCCCTGATGCACCGGCTGAAAAATCTTCAAGACGGGAAAGTAAGGAGCCAAAGTGGAGGAAGAAGAAATCCTGGGGGGTTTCCTTTCCGCCTCACTCTCCACCTCTAGCTTCCCTAGAGAGCTAGTACAAACGGGGGCTTCAGGGCTCAGAGGGGAACACAGGGACTCAAAAAGTAAATGTTAGGGAAACTATAGGAGAAAACACCAAAATATCTCTCTGTCCGTAACAGTGTCTGCCCCAGATTTCTAGGCCAGGCCAGCAATGGCCATTTCAAGAGATGTTGTATAGATTAAACCATCTGCCCTCAAAAGACCAGCCGTCTTCAGAGTCATGCCACGCTGTCCCCTCCCTGGGCTCACGAGGCCCCGCAGTCTCTGCTTTGGCAGGAAACTCCTGCCACGTAAATGACTGGTATCATGCCCACTCTCCTGGGGCGGGGTGTGTTTTTAATTTCAAAGTCATCACTAAAATAATGACAAAAAACTGTCACCCTGTTATTCCAGCCGCCATTTGTATGTAGAGCGACCGAATAGTTGAAAGGGAAAGCTCTTCCTTATGCCCCATTCCTGATAGAAACAGAAGAAAGGGCAGAAGCAGAGACCTAAGTGCAGTCGTCATCAATGGCACTAACACCGCTGGGAGAAAGGGTGATGGAGAACTTCATAACGGCTGGGTCGGACCAACAGCCCAGAACCCACCGCTTCGTGTGGGAGACCATGCAGCAGAGTCAGCCACCCCACAGAAAGGACGCCTGCGGGAGGTGGGACCTGGGACACAGGCCTTCCAGACCTCGCGCTTGGGACTGGAGAATCAGGGGAGTCAGGGAGAAGAGCATCATCAGGAGCCCTTCAGCCGGGGCACAGTGTGGGATATTCTCCCAGCTCCTCCACCAGGAAGGGTTGAAACGAAGAGCGGGGACTGTTATACTGGGCAACCTACCACCAGGCACAGTTTGGGAGCCCATTGGGATCCTGATTCAACAAAGCACCTATGAAGAGAGAGTTCTGATATCAGGGGAATTTGAATATGGACTGGATATTGGATGGTTATTGGGGAGTTGTTGATTTTGTTTGTGTGATAATAGTATTATGGGTATTTTTTTTAAGCCCCTGAATCTTTTGGAGATGGTTGAAAACACATATTAAAGCACTTAGGGAGCACTGACTTACTTATACTCTCCTCTGAGCTCACCTGGGACTAACAGTGGGTTTATATCAGACCCCTGAGGAGGTAAGGGGGGTAGCCTTGGGCCAAGACACAGGCTTTGTCCTCACTGTCCTGTGACTGAGCCCAGCTCCTGGTCTTGTCCTGAGCCTTGTGCCTGTGCTGTGCTAACCACCTGCTCACGGCTGCAGGCCCAGCACAGGGCCTGGCACGAGAGGTCCTGACCCCATCCTGGCACTCACAATGTCTTAGAGGCACAGGTAACTAACTCACCAGTGAAATCTCACCCAACCAGAGGAGGCCTCAGCCAGGCCTCCGCTCAAAACATTTCCCAAGAATGTGCCAGGAACAAGGAACAAGTAATGGGTGCCCTCCAGAAGCTTACATCGTGTTGAGGAAATAAGATAGCCACACAAATAAAGGCAGAAGGTGATTGACACCACAAAAATGCACAAACAAACTGCACAGGGAGGTTAAAGGGGAGCAGTAAGATGATTTCATGGGGAATGACATGGCATTATACCGGGCCTTGAATGATGGGCAGGAAGGAGGCAAGGACAGGACTAGGGAGACATTCCAGGTGGAAGGAACAAAATAGGCAGATGCCCAGGCTGGACAGGCAAAGTCAGACAGGAAGGCGCTTTGGGGCAGACAGGAGATGCGGCAACATCACGCTGAAGAGCTGTAACTTTACTCTGGCCCTGAAGAGCACTGCAGGGCATGAAACAAGGACAGGACTGATGGAAGCTGGGCTGTAGGACACCGAGGGACAGCAGGGAAAGGGACAGCGGAGAGGTGAGGCAAGGGGGTCTGGCTGGAAGCCGGCACAACGTGGGGTGGGGGCCATGGCTGGGCCGACCCCAGCAAATCCTTATGCCTTAGCAGTTATTTCTCATCATAAATGAATAAACTGGCATTCTGGTTTATAAAAAGGCAGCAGTGGCTATATTAACAGTCCAGAGCAGAGAGAAAGAAAGAAAAGAAAGGAAGAAAGAAAGAAAGAAAGAAAGAAAGAAAGAAAGAAAGAAAGAGAGAAAGAAAGAAAGGAAGAAAGGAAGAAAATGGAAAAAAAAAACCCTAAACTAGGACAGGAGCAATGGGGAAGGTGGGAGGGGCCCCTCTGGCAGAGACACTCCACCTGCAGGCTCCCCACTTACTGACAGCAGGTACTGTTACCCAACTTTACCCCCACAACCGAGGCCCTGATACATGGAACACTTTCTAATACCTGCTGGGTAAAGGAGATGGAATCCACAGGGCTCGGCTAGTCCCAGAAATAAACTGAAGAAAAAGATTATTTTTTGAGATCAACCAAAGGACTTGTATGCATGCATATAAGCATAACCAATGGACATAAGACACTGGGGGCTAGGGGAGGCCAGGGGATTGTCAAGGGCGGGGGGGAAAAAAGGACACATATGTAATACCCTTTGTAATACTTTAAGCAATAAAAAAGAAAAAGATTATTTTAAGGACATAGTGGGAAGACCCCAGTGGGTTGAAGATAGGAGACCTGGGGTTCTTGTCCAGAATCTGACTTATTAAGTGACTTTAATGCAGCCATTTCACCTCTGTAAAAGGGGTGATAAAATAAGCAGGTTAGAGGCAGGGAGAAATGCCAACCAAAACTGTTATTACTCAGAGTTTGGAGAGACGCTGGAAAACCTTTCTCCAGAGTCTCCCCATCCAGATACCTTCCCTCCTCTCCAAGTCCCCCATGAGCAGTTGTCCTTCTACAGATCGGACAGGAGATGTGCGGGTGGCAGGCCAATCCCCTTGGCTCCCCACACCCACCACCTCACCTACCCTTTGATTTGGTACCTACAGTAGAACTGCAAGCCTGACACAGCCATAGGACAGGATATCACCTCTTATCAGGCCAGACGATGGTTCCCATCGCCCACCCTGGCATCCTGCCCGGCACTAAGAGACAGTCCCTGCCGCCCAGAACCGTCACTTTATTAGCTTCCCCTGTCTCCGTGGCCATGTCTTACTCAGCTCCCTGCAGACCCAGCCAGGTCCGCCTCCCTCCCTCCTGGGCACAAACATCTTGGCTAATACTCCTGTCCTCATCCCTCCTACTGCTGGAGGCTCCAAAGGTCTGTCACCATCAGCTGCCTCAAACATGGCTGTGACCGCACTCACCCAGCAAGAAAAAAAAAAGCTATAAAAATGCCTGGAGACCAGTCTAGCCAGCACGGATAGCAACAGAAAATATGTATGACCAAAAGCACGATGCAGGGGAAAAAGCACTGGGCTTGGAGGTCAGAAACCTGGCTGCCACTAATGAGTCATGTGACCTAGAACAGTCATTCTACCTCCTGACACCCCCGTCTCCGTATCTGTGAAATGGGGGTCACCCTGCCTGCCTTCAGGAAAGAACAAAATGAGGTGATGCTGAGAAAGCACTCTGAAAACTAGGGCAAACCACACATAAAGACTTGGGATTTGTTGTCTTTGGGGCCTTTTATAGGTAGGCTGGCATCAGCCCATGGGAGGGAGGTGGCCCAGGACCAACCGCCGACAATCTGCCCAGGAGGAATGAAAGAACCAACAAGATGACCTCCCCCCGGGGGTCTTGGGCAGAAAGGAGAATAAAAGTTCTAACCACACCCTCCTCCCCAGTTTGCTCCTAACCCCAGATTCACCCTAAAAAAAAGAGTCTTGGGTCATGGAGGTCGAACCTAAGTAGTGCCCATCCCCTCTGCCGAGGTCTCAGTTCAGATTCACTACAGGTAGAAACAAACATTAAACATCCCTCATGGAGAAGACAGGCTGACCATAGGTAGAGGCCTGTGTGTGGAGAATGTTGCATTTGTACAAACAAACAAAAACGATGAGGAGAAGAAAATACATAATGCATTGGCTTTTAAATGCATGGAATAACTCTGGAAGTAACTGGTAATGTTGGTTGCCTCTGAAGAGAGGAACTGGGTGACTCAAAGTTGGGACAAGGGAGGCTTTTCATCGTGCAGCCTCTTTACCTTTAGCATTTGAACCAGGTGAACTACCTAAAAATAAATAAGAAGTAAAGGCTGTTTTGCTGGGAAAGGCATATAGGAAACTCAGCTTGGTTCCCTTCCACTCTCTACCACATTCACCTCCCTTCCAGAGGGACAGTCTCCCTCTCAGAAATTTGCCCAGCCCCCCATAGCCTTTCCTGTAATTCAAAGTACCACCTCCCCCAGGAAGCCCACCCTGATCACTCTAACCCTGGTGAGTTTGCCCTTCTTCTAATCATTTCCTTCTCTCACACTTTTTTATATGCTGCTTTGTAGGTTGATTATCCTTCCTGTGTAAGTCTTGTCTCAAACGTATTTTCACCCTTTTAGGGAAAGAGCTATACATTTTCTCTCTCTTGTTTTCTCCAAAGCCCTGACCCAGGCATAGTCATTACCTGTCATTGCTTCCTAGATGTTGAACAAAAGGAAGAAGAAGAAGAAAAAAAAAAGAAAAAAAGCAAACGAGCCCTGGCTGGCTGGGTGATTCAGTCGGTTGCAGCATCATCCCGCACACCAAAAGGTTTCGGGTCCTATCCCAACCCCCTGGTTGGGGCATGTACAGGAGGCAACCGATCGATGTTTTTCTCTCACATTGATGTTTCTCTCTCTCTCCCTTCCTCTCTCTCTCTAAAATTAATAAAAATATATCTTTGGGTGGGGATTAAAAAAAAAAAAAGCAAGCAACTGCATCTGCATTGCTGTAGGGGGAGGAACCAGATGGCTCGGGAGTGTTCTGTCCCAGTGGAACAGGCATGTGACGTATCGGGAAAGGTCAGGAAGTCTTGTCTCTGCTGATGCTCCGAGGCCCTGAGCTACTACATAAGCCAAGGGGAGCAAATCTCCTTGAGGTGGGGGGGCAGTACGTAGTACCAGGGCGCAGGCCGAGTTTCGTAGGCCTCCCACATCTCCTGAGACACACCCTGGTGGCAGTGATACCTTCCTTCCCAAAGTGCCAGGCAACACCCCATCCCAAGACAGACACAAAAGACACAGAGACACAGACTAAACATGCTTATCCCAGTCAGCCAAGGCCTCACACTGGAGTAGCAGGTGATGCTTACAGAGCCCCCAAGGCTAACCCAAGGGCTGCTTTGAAGAGGAGAGAGGAACCCTCGGAGGACAGCTGCTGAGCACCTGGCCCCATGCTGAGCTGACCCGTGGGAGACATGGAAGAAAACTGAGATGGGCGGTGCAGCATGGTGGTGAAAAACACAGAACGGGAGGCCAGGCACCTGGGCCTAACTCCTGGCTCTACCCTGTACTGTGTGCCTTTAGAAAAGTCACCTGGCCTCTGTTTCCCCATCTGTTAAACACAGTAACAGTGCCTGTATCTCTAGAGGTTGCTGTGAACTAACTTAGGTCAAGTCCTTAGAACAGTGGCAGCACCTAGAAAGGGCTTAATGGACAACACACTAGGCCAGTCAGTGATGGTGAACCTTTTGAGCTCGGTGTGTCAGCATTTTGAAAAACCCTAACTTAACTCTGGTGCCGTGTCACATATAGAAATTTTTTGATATTTGCAACCATAGTAAAACAAAGACTTATATTTTTGATATTTATTTTATATATTTAAATGCCATTTAACAAAGAAAAATCAACCAAAAAAATGAGTTTGCGTGTCACCTCTGACACGCGTGTCATAGGTTCGCCATCACTGCACTAGGCCAAGGAGGCAACAATAATCCCCTGAAACAGAGTGCCACATGCTGTCGGTGTGGGAACGCGGAGGAGGTAGAGGTGTATGTCCTCTCCTGGAGAAGGCCTTCCCTGGGCTCTGTCTGCTCTGAACATCTCCAGTGCTCCCTGCCTCGGCACCAAATACCTGGCTGTGGTCCTTCCTCCACATGTGGGGGTCCATCCTCCTAACAAGACCTCCAGGCATGCAGGCGGGGGTGTCCATACCCTGTGGCCCCTCTCAGCCTCTGCCCAGGCACTCCAGAAAGGCCTCTGGATTAGACTGCCCACCAGGTCCACAGATAAGCCTCCAGGCTCCCACTCCCATCCCAGCTGAAATGTCCCCTCTAAAACCTCATAGGCACTTCCACAGATAAATGCCTTGGGGTGCACACAGGGCCCCAAATGCCTCCTCTTCTGGTGCCAGGGCCTAACAGGAGCCACACAGAGCCCCACCCTCCCTAATTGCCGAGTAGCTGACAGCATGTCCCTCTCCCTCCCCAGCCTCTATTTCCACGGGTCTAAGCATTCTTCTAGCTCTGACACCAGAATTCCAGGATTAAGGGCTGTGCTTCTCTTCCCCACACCTAGTCAGCTGAAGGTCAAAGTGGCCAGAGACAAAGCCCCTCCCTATGTAGCTCCTTTGAAATGCTGCCTTCTGGGAACTGAACTTTCCGGGTCCCTGCTTGCTTACTGCTCAATGGTGTGAGGGCTGGGCCAGCCACTCTGGGCCTCAGACTGACCTGCCAAGCCCAGCTCTCCTGTCTGGCAGCCATCATTCCTGCGGAAGAAAAACGTAAGGGGGCCTCAGCCAGCTCAGTAAGAAGCAAAGTGATCAGACTTATCCCAGACAGGACCGACAGTCCACATTGTGGACTTATTTCTATTACTTGGCTGTGAGGAAGGGAAAAGCTGCTGCTTCTTTTTTTAATCTTCATGGAGGATATGTTTTTTAAATTGGTTTTAGAAAGAGAAAGGGAAAGAGAGAGAACAAGAGAAACCAATGTAAGAAACATCGATCGGCTGCCTCTTGTATGCATCCCAACCGAGGATAGAACCCACAACCTAGGTTTGTGTCCTGACCAGGAATCGAACCCACAGCCTTTTGGTGCATGGGACAACACTCCACCCAAGTGAGCCACCTGGCCAGGGCAGGGCAAAGCTTCTTCATGATCGCATCATTTTGCAAAGGACTAGAAGAAAAAGAGTACTGATTCCCAGAGAACACACAGATCCCCCCCATTGTGTTAATCATCTGTCCCTGAGCAGGGTGGGGAGGGCAGGGGAAACATCTGGACAAGGCAAGAAGTCATAACACCAGGAGGCAGCAATAATAAAGGCACTGGGCAGCCCCCAGCACAGGAAAGGGACAGCCCTCCAGGTCACTTGGGATGGGGCCTCTGCTAAGTGGTGCCTGTCCCTGGCTGCCCACAGGAGGGGAGAACAGGGCAGAGGTGGGTCCCACCCAGTGCCAGATGCAGGGGAAGGGGAAGCTGCTGTGCCAGCCTGCAGGAGCTGCCCAGTCTGATAGGGGACTCACTTCCTACCCCTCCCCACACTCCCAGACACTGCTGCTTAAGCAACCCCACATAAAAACTGCCCCATAACTAAGGGAGATGGAGCCTCCTGTGTCCTAATGACTGGCTTCTAAGTACAGCCACACCCTTCCCTGGCAGCCAAAGCCGACTTCCCAGGCCGTCCCACAGGCCTCCAGCTCCAGGTCTGGGGCTGGAACAGGAGCCAAGGAAGCCAAGGACGCTTGTGGCTTCAGCTGCTTCCTGAGGAGCAGTCACATCTGGAGAGAAGGCCGTGGGGTCATGTGCCATCTGCCCCCAACAGTACTCTGCCTGGCATCTGGAGCTAAGGGATAGGTGGATGCCCTCAAAGACCACCCAACCCTAGGCCAACAGGCTACATTTTCCTTAGGGTGCCTCTCCCGGTGCCCCTAAACCCACCCTCAGGAGATCTCAGGCCAGAAGGCTCTGGTCTCAAACCTACGTCCTCCTCGGCCACAGTCTGAAAACCAATGCCTCTGTCTGACCAGAGCTGACAGAGCCTCTTAGGGGCCACAGTCAGCAGCCTGTACATGGTCACAACAGCTTTACTCTTAGGAATGAAAAAAGAAAAACTGGCCCCAACCCAAACGAGCCCACCGCCTCAACTTTCCCAAGGGGCCAGGCCCTAACCACCAGGCTCCAATTTTATCAGGAGCTCTCACACTTCTGCACGTACCCTGCCATCCACAGTCTTTCCTAGGTTCTAAGTCCTATATTGTCTAACCACTGATCCAACAAGCCCAGGACAGGGGCTCTTTATTTTAATTTTATTTTAAAGAGAGGAAGGGAAAGAAAGAGAGAGAGAAAGAGAAACATTGATTGGTGGCCTCCCACATGCACCCCAACCAGGGATCGAACCCACAACCAGGGTATGTGCCCTGACGGGGAATTAAACCCGCCACCTTTTGGTGTATGGGATGACACTCCAACCGAGCCACACAGGCAGGGGTTTTTTGTTTTTTTGTTTTTTAAATGTATTTTATTGATTTTTCACAGAGAGAAAGGGAGAGAGATAGTCAGAAACATCGATGAGAGAGAAACATCAATCAGCTGCCTCCTGCACATCTCCCACTGGGGATGTGCCCGCAACCCAGGTACATGCCCTTGACCGGAATCGAACCTGGGACCCTTCAGTCTGCAGGCCGACGCTCTATCCACTGAGCCAAACCGGTTTCGGCCAGGCAGGGGTTCTTTAAGGCAGGACCACACAGAGCACCCACGGGAGTGCACTAGGAAGGGTGCTGAAGGCAAAAGCCAGAAAGGAAACAATTGGGAAGCATCTCAGGATTTTCAGAACCATGACTTTACTAAGGGGAAAGGGTTATAACCAATCTCCTTGTGTATTATGTTAAATTTTGTTTTGAGAATTTAATTATTTGGAAAGTCTCCAGTGAAATCCCTACCTCAAAGAGTATCCCACTGACAAAGGATCTTTGGGGGCTGATGAGGTGTCTAACACTCCATCTACCACCATCTTCACCATCATCACACAAAGCAGGGCCCTGAGAGTAACCCCAACACTAATATTTTGAAAGCTTGCTATGGTTCTGGAACTACATGAAGGCTTTTATAGATGCTATCTCATTTCTATCATGGCCTTTGTAGAAATGAGGAAACAGGTTAAGTAACTTGCCAGCTAGGAAGTTATGGAACTGGGAGTGAAAGCCCCATCTCCAGGTTCTTAAACCCTGTGCTGTCCTGCCTTTCCGAAAGGGTACAGGCAGCTCCCAGGAAGGCTGCTGGGAAGAGAGCTGCAGGCTGAGCCAAGTCTGGCTTTAAGACTGCAGGCCCCCAAGCCAGCCCTAGTTCTCCAACCTCTAGCAGTAAGGAGAATGGTGGAGGGTTGTGAAGGGCCAGCCAGTTTTATCAGGAGCTCTCATACTTCTGCATGTACCCTGCCATCCAGTCTTCCCTAGGCTCTACGTCCTAAATTGTCTTCCCCATCACATGAGAGGCTCTCCCAGGGCAGGGGATGTCTCTCAGATCAAAGCCGTCAGACATTGTGCACCAACCATGTCCAGAAACTGCACTAGATATTTTAATTGCATCCTCATTTCACCACTTACATCAACCCTGTGAAAGTGCTAATTAGCCCCATTTTACAGATGAGAAAACTAAGGCACGAAGAGTTTACTTGACTGGCCAGAAGCTGGCAGGTTTGGGACTGGAATCTGGGCTGTGCCATTCCACAGGCCCCTCCTCTTAACCGTGAGGCTGCCCTTCCCCAGCCTGGTCCTGTCTTGGCGACACAGAGCTACCATCCGCCCTCCTTGAGACCACCACACCTGGTTCCTGAAGTTAAAGTATGATACTGTTCTTTCCAAAACTGAGGAGGATAAACTCCGGTCCTCTCCATCTTGTCCTCTGCCCAATGGGCAATGTGCAGACTCACTGTCTTAGCAGCTCCAGGGAAGGCCACCAGGAATGGCCATTAGAGCCAGAGGAGGGAGGCGGGGACCAGAGTGGGGGCAGCAGTCCTCACCCTCTGTTGGTGGGCATGCTGTGAGGTCCAATGGACTAGGAGATTAGGCCAGTTTCACAGGCTTTTCCTCTGCCCACCACAAGTATCCCTCTCCCCCCTGCCCCCTCCGGGTTCTATAAATAATCCAGGTCAATACATCTGAGGAAAGGCAGCGGGTTGGGTGCGGAAAGATCCTGGTGCAAAGAGGACTTCTATAAAGTCAATTAAGGCTCCCATTCTGATCAAGGGGTAGCAAATCAAATTCTCCAAGGGGAACTGTCCTTGGCTGAAAACAGGCCCACCTGGGCCTAAGGCATAAACAGCTCAGCTGAGTCAGATCCACAGCCCAAGAAGAAAGCAAGGGCAGGAACTGGGGGAAGAGGGGGGGAATCAAAGGCCCCTCCCAAGTCACTGACCTCACAGAAGCCCCTCCCTACAAGCCTAGAGACTGGTGTGTGTCCCCGGATGTGTCATCTACCAGCCTGGTCAGAATAGCTGCAAGGTGGAGGTTGAAGGACTAAGAAAAAAAGGGGAGGAAAGAATTTGGGGACAGGAGCCTCTCCAGAAAAAAGGAAGGGCTAAGAGATCCAGGGGAGAGTTTGCAGCCCCACACCCACCCCCTTAGGCTCCCTAGGCCAGGAAGGAGGGAGAGGACAGAAAAAGTGAGGAAAAAAGAAAACAAAACAAGGGCCAAGCTATGCCACATGATCCCACACCCGGCAACCAAACAGCAAGTCATGAGGGAAGGAGAGGAGAAGGCCAGGGGAGGGGGACATGGAGCTAGGTCAGACCTGCGGGGAACCCGCCCTGTGCTTCCCACCCCAGGCCACTAAGAGCCATGAAGACCCTTCCCTACCCACACTGTGAAAAATGTCCAAGGTCAGATCCTTTTCTAGCCAACTCCTGCTTTCCTCTGGGTCTGCACCAGGCTCATCAGTCTCCTCCAGCAAGCCTTCCTACATTTACGCCGATGGATGCCATTCCGATCAGGCGAACCTTCCCAGCACCTGTCCCCACCTACGGCAGACCCCTGCCCTCATCCCCTTACCCTCCCCATCCCGGACCCAGGAGGCCCAGGGCGGTGTCCCCCCAGTGGATGAGTGATCCACAGCAGGTCGCCAGCCCTGGGGACTGGCCTCCAGACACTGCCCACGCCCAAAATAGGAAATGAGGCTCCCAGTCTGAAGCCTTGATCTTCACACAGGGAAGGTTAAACGCTGCCAAAATAAATGATGACAAAAAAACCCACTGGCCCTTCTAGGTGGAAGTGACTGGGAGATGATCCCCAGCAGTGCATGCACCACTGTTTCCACCTCAGGCAGGACGGGCAGGAGCCTGAAGACTGATTAAAGCGTTTCCTCACTTTACGGAGAGGAACTCTTGCGTTCAGGCCAGGGACTCAGAGGGACAGGGTCCGGGGGTGTGTCTAGGTGGCAGAGGACACATCCCAGTTCCAGACAAGAAGCAGATGCCCTCGCAGTTTCTAGGTCGGGGGGGGGGGGGGGACACCTCGAGGACAGCACTGCCCCTTTCTTCCCCCACAGGGTGAGGCGGCACCTCTCCATTCCCCTGAGGGCCTGGCTTGGGTCAGGTGCCTGCAGTTCTCCTCCCCTTCCAGGAAAGGGAGACCGGCCCGGAGGCCCTAAGAATGGCCTCGAGACTTTCCTTCTTGAGGTTCCCACAGTCCAAGAGCCTCTGGACCCCACTCCTAAGGTTCCTGGACAATTTACAACTAACGCTAGGCCGCCGTTCACACCTCCTGGGGCCTCCCAAGGCCCACCAGCGGCCAAGCACAGCGCACGGTTTAGGAACGGGTAGGGGGGACCCCGAAATGCTTAGAACCAACGGGTCGGTTTACGCCCTTGAGCCCTTGAGCGTGAGGCGGAGGGCGCACCATCCGGGCCGCGGTTCGG
>NW_005359516.1:342593-375961 GCF_000412655.1 Myotis brandtii | reverse complement strand
TCAACCCCGCCTGCTGGGGGTCAGCGCGGCACCCTCGGCCGGTTCTGAAATGCCCGCTTTGCGTCTCCCGGCCAATCCCGAATCTTCCCTCGGTAGGTCCTTGCTCTCGCCGTAAAATGCCCCGGCCCGGCGCGCCCCTCTGGGGAGGACCAGCCCCTCGGCGCAGGCTCGTGGCGGTGATGCCGGACCCGGCTGCCCTCCTCATCTGGAGCCGCGCTCCCCCTTCCCTTTGCCCGGGAAGATCCCCGGCTGAAACTAGAAGCGATTCCCGCTTCGCCACGTGACGGTCCCCGCGTCGGCGACCGGGAAGCAGGTGAGCTGCCGCCGCCTCCAACCTCCACGCGGGAGGGGACCGTGGCTGCGGCGCAAAGGGCCAGAGAGCTGGGCTCGCCCTCAGCGGACACTGCCCGGCGAACAGAGTGATGAATAAATGAGTAGCCACATCAATATTTAAGTGTTCGCTCCGAGCGCTGGAGCTCAGCCGTCACGAGCTGGGGGAGATTATAGGCTCTGGTGGAGGGGGTAAACTATTACTTTCACCCCGTAAGCGCCTACTATGTGCAAAGCCCTACTTGCCCGCGTGGCTTATTATTAATAATGATAACAATTGTTCATAATTACAGATGCTGAATTCTAGCCAGTATTAGTTTGTGCTCTTTATATTCATTACCTCATTTTGGAGTAACCTGGTGGGTAAATATAATTTTTATCCCTGTTTTTCCAGAAGATAAAATTGCAATTTAGAGAGGTCATGCTGCCCAAGATCCTTAACTGGCTGAGGAAGGATTTGAATTCACAGAGATGACTCCAAAGCCTGAACTTTTTTTTACTTTCAGAGCCTGTACTAAAAAAAAAAAAAAATGTAATGCAACACACACATATACAGCTTTTTAAAAATCAAATAGGACAGAAGTGCATATGATGAAAGCAAAAACTCCCTCTCCACCCCTGGAATCAGGGATAGCACTTACAGCCATTTGTGCATAGGTCTTGTGGTTACCTCCATATCTTTATATAAAATGCTTACATAGCTATATTTGGATTGATCAGGACTGGCCATTACTGTCTTCTTGCTATGATGGATAACGATTTAATGCTCTCACACTCACTTCCCTTTCTCAGTCTTGTATAGTTAAGCTATTGTTTTCAGTTCCTCTATGGAATACCTTTTTACTGGAAACCTTTATTTCTTCTCGGGGAGACTCTCCACCGTACTGCTTGACTTCCTATGCTGTGAGCGGAAGACGCCAAAATCCCCACTCTGCAGGCCATGTCCTCCACCAGGAATATGGGTGTAGGCAACCAGTACAGGAGACCTATGGGAGCACAGCTGCCACAGGCCCAATCCTGACAACCTCCCACCTTAACTCTATGATCATGTGACTGGGGTGGAGGAGTCCTTGACACTGAGCCCCACTCCAGAATCCCTGTGCACAGCACCTCGCTTTGGAGACAGTCAGATCTGCCTATGGATCTTGGCTCTCTGCCATTTAGCAGCAATGAGACCTGAAGTTTGAGCCAGCTCTTGTCTCTCTTGGCCTCATGTCCTCATCAAGAAAATGGGGACAATGATTCCTAATTCAAACATGAGGAAATGTTGTCAAAGATTGTAATGCAGTGGAGATGGTCACAAACGATCTGCAGGCACCTGCACAACATATACAGCCTTTTTTCCTGATTCTAAAAGTAACTTGGAAAATACAGAAAATATAAAGAAGAAAATAAAAATAAATCATAACTGCACTATCCAGAAATAAAAACTGTTAAAAAACTTATTGTATTTCTTTCCAGTCTTTTCTCTACACTATATGTTGTTGTTTTTTATATATATTACTAGGGGCCCTGTGCATGAAATTCATGCATGGGTAGGGTCCCTAGGCCTGGCTGGCGGTCAGGGCCTATTGAGGCCTTCCGGCTGCTGACTGGGGCCTTCTTTCCCCAGCTGCCAGCTACCGGCTGGGGCCTTCCCTCATTCCATGCCACCCCCTGGTGGTCAGCGCATGTCATAGCAAGTAATCGGTCTCCTGGTCGAACTCCTGCGGGGACAATTTGCATATTAGGCTTTTATATATATAGACTAATGGCCCGTTGCACGAAGATTTGCGCAATAGGCCTTCCTTCCCCTGGCTGCCGGCTCCAGTTTTCCTCCGGCACCCAGGACTCAGGCCTTTGGTCCGGCCCCAGCAGCGAGGCTTGGCTTCTCTGCGCCGGCTGCCCCCAGCCCCTCCTTTTTTTTTTTTTTTTCCAGCTCCTGTGAGGCAACTGTAGTATAATGGCTAAACCTGTGGGCTTTGGCATCCTGGTTCTACCATTTATATGTATTATCTCGTTTACCCCAAGAGACAACCATTTAAGGCAGGTGGGATTGCTACCCTCAGTTTTACTGATGAGAAAACTAAAGCAGAGAGAGATTGAGTAATTTTCCCCAAGTTTCCAACTGGAAAATTGCAGAGACTGGACTTGAACTCAGTTCAAGTGATTCTACTGCCTGTGGTAATTTGCCCCCATACTAGGCTGTTGGTCACCTGAGCCCTACATCCATTTGAAGCTAAGCATGAACTATTTTCATACCCATTTTACAGATAAAGATATTGAGATATAAAAAGGGGTTAAACAGACTTACCTGAGGTCACAGAGTCAGGATGAAACCCCCCACTTTAAGAATAGATTTCCCACCCTGGCCAGTGTTGCTCAGTGATTAGAGCATAGGCTTGCGCATTGGAGGGTCAAGGTTTTGATTCCAGGTTAAGGGCACTTACCTGGGTTGCAGGTCTGATCTCCACCCCTGGTTGGGGAGCATGTAGGAGGCGACCAATCGATGTGTCTCTGTCACATGGATGTTTCTCTCTCTTTCTCTCCCTCCCCCCTCTTTTCCCCTCCCCTTTCCCTTCCACTCTCTAGAATCAATGGAAAAAATATCCTCACTCCTCAAATGAGGATTTAAAAAAAACAAAAAGAGTGGATTCCCCAAGGGCTTTGTAAATGAAGATACCTTTGCCAAACTACAACTAAAATATATTTGTCACTCTCCTTTGACTTGTCACTCTCTGTTTCATCTGTTTCCTAGCTCTCCAAACTGCCTGGACTGCCTTCTCCCACCTGCCTCCCTCCTCATCTCATGGAGTAACAAGGCTCGAGGAAAGGGCAAAGAGAACCCAGATGGGCTCCTCCAGCTCTCCCTCCTCCTGCCTGGCCCACGCAGTTCAGCAAGCTCAGGCTTCTTGCTGGCCCGGATTGGGGCTGTGGGAGGGCACTGAAGTCAGGCAGGGCTACCCTGCTGGTCACTTGGCCCAGGAGGAAAGGGCGGGGTCTGCTAGCTGTCTTCAGGGGGAAAATGAGCAGAAACTACCAAGACATTGACTTGGCCGCCTAGAGGTGTGTCTCCCTCTCTAGAAGATGAGACCACCAACCCCTTCCACCCAGACACCCCCCTGCCGGGAGGGTTAGAGGACCCCCTGGGTGTGCTCATGCCTTCCTGGTTGTCTCCAATATTCAGACCTTCTAAACTTAAACTTTTTATCTATCTATCTATCTATTTATTTATTTATTTTAAAAATATATTTTTATTGATTTCAGAAAGGGATAGAAACATCAATGATGAGAATCGTTGATTGGCTGCCTCTTGCACGCCCCCTACTGGGGATCGAGCCCGCAACCCGGGCATGTGACCTTGACGGGAATCCAACCCGGGACCCTTCAGTCCGCAGGCCGACCCTCTGACCAGTGAGCCAAACCAGCTAGGGCAATAAACTTAAACTTTTTAATTTGAACATAGGATGTTGGGTGGAGACAGAAAGCCCATAAATACTGATTGTGTGAAGTTGCCATTAAAAACCTTTTAGGAGGACAGATCCTGGTAACTCAGAAGATGACCCTTGTTTCTGCTGGACACCTGGATGTCCCTCAGCTTGGATTTGTCTGATGTTTTTGTCTTGATTAGCAAGTGGCTCTGAGTTCTTAGAAAGGCACAAACGTGAAGGGCCCTTCTTGTTGCATGGTCGGGGGTACATGCTTCTCAATATGAGTTATCACCAGGGACGTTCATCTAGATTTCTTGATTAAGGTAACGTCTGCCAAGTTTTGGCATTGTAAAAATCACTATTTTTCATATTCTGTTCTTTGAAGGCGAGGCTCTGAGTCCAACCACACTCAAGAGAGTGGAATTAAGCTCCACTTCTTGGAGGGGGCAGAAATAACATGTATGATTTAGAATTTTTCCATAAGGAATATTTTTCTCTTCTCCTCATTTACCTTAGTTATTCACTCAACCATTTATTGATAGCACTATAAACTCCTGGGTATTTATGTTATTTTATAGATTATAATCCAATACTATTGTGATTTATTTTGTGGCTCAAACTGTTCCAGCTCTGGCCTTTTGGAGTTCTGTCCTCTAATCTCTCCTACCTGCCCCTCCCTCCTGGATTGCTAGATGGCACCAGTGTTGTTTATTTTCCTGAGGACTTCCTTACTTTCTAGCATTACAAAATGATGTAGGCTCACTTTATACGTCCCCTGCCCTGCTCCTAGAATCAGCCATTTCTCCAAGGAGCCTGGTTCTTTTCACTGGAGAATGATATTTAGGAACTATGATCTGGGTCCTGGGTGTGCTCGTTGCTATTGTTGTATTTACTCATTGTTTAAAATGTGCCTTTCAACTTTCTATGTACCTCTTCTAGTTATTTTGCCTTGCAATTTATATTTTGAAAAAACTGGATTGTTTGTCCTGTGGTCTGTATTTTGCTGGTTACATCCCTGCGTTGTTGTTTAACATTGTTCTCTGTCCCACATAGTTCCTAAAAACTTCTAGTTGGATCTAGAGACTTGATCAGATTCTGGTTAGATTTTTGATGAACTGACTCTAAAGTATAGTCAAATATAGATTTAGAGAGTGACAAATTCTCACAGTAAGTGACGCCTGGGTACCAGGCAGGTGTTGTAATGCTGCAATCATTAAAACAATGTGGGGTGGAGCCAGAAGGAGACAAAAAGAGTCAGCAGCAAACAGAACAGAAGGTCTGGAAATAATCCTACACACGCCTAAGAATTTCATCTCTGATAAAGATGGTATTTCACACATGTAGGAAAAGGGCGAGTTTACTTTTCATTTGTAAAAAAACACAGTAGTAATAAATATTAAATATAGAGTTCCAACTCATTAAAAATGTCAGATTAAAGATCTAAATAAGCATAAACCCCACTGACGTAACAGAATAAAATACGGGAGTCTATTTTTTATACTGGGGGTTCTATCTCAAGTGTTCAAAGAATTTGAATAAAGAGTTCACAGGGTACTGCAAAGGGCAATTAACCATATGAAAATATGCTGAACCTCACTACAAGTTTTAAGCCACAAATTAGTACAATAGTGATAGCCAGTGTAGGGGGCAAAAGGGCACCCTTGCAATTCAGCAATATCTATCAACAATTTAAAATGGGTCATCCCTTGCCCTAACCGGTTTGGCTCAGCGGATAGAGCTTCGGCCTGCGTACTGAAGGGTCCCGGGTTCCATTCCGGTCAGGGGCATGTACCTTGGTTGCGGGCACATCCCCGGCGGGGGGTGTGCAGGAGGCAGCTGATCGATGTTTCTCTCTCATCGATGTTTCTAACTCTCTATCCCTCTCCCTTCCTCTCTGTAAAAAATCAATAAAATATATATATTTTGGGGAGCATGTAGGAGGCAACCAATATATATATATATATTTTTTATTGATTTTTTACAGAGAGGAAGGGAGAGGGATAGAGAGTTAGAAACATCGATGAGAGAGAAACATCGATCAGCTGCCTCCTGCACACCCCCTACTGGGGATGTGCCCGAAACCAAGGTACATGCCCTTGACTGGAATCAAACCTGAGACATTTTAGTCCGCAGGCCGATGCTCTATCCACTGAGCCAAATGGGTTAGGGCTAGGAGGGGAAATTTTTTAAATATATTTTCATTGATTTCAGAAAGGAAGGGAGAGGGTGAGAGCAATAGAAACATCAATGATGAGAGAGAATCACTGACCGGCTGCCTCCTACACGCCCTACACTAGGAATCGAGCCCCCAACCAGGGCATGGGCCCTGACCGGGAATCGAACCGTGACCTCTTGGTTCATAGGTAGACACTCAACCACTGAGCCACGCCGGCCGGGCAAAAAAAAAAAAAGTGTTTTTTTAAATATGATTCAGACCAGGCAGTCTCTGTAGCTATGTTTTGGGCAAGGGTGTGGGTATGTCCTGGTCAGAGCAGTCACCCTCAGGAAATTGGGAGGAGAGCCAGGCAGGCAGCCAAAGGGACTCTAATCAAATCTCCTCCTCAGGTTGGAGACCCCTGAGCGGCCTCCACTGGCCGGGCGAAGCGCACTTGCAGGGCTACTTCAGGAGGCTGTGCACACGCTGGAATCCAGACTGGAGAACCCAGACATGGGAGGTGCACGGACCAGGGCTGTGACGTTCTAGGGTGGGGGTGGGGTGCAGCGAGTGGGTCGGTTTTGTAAAGCTGTCAGTCTCTCTGGAAGGTCAGAATGTGGAAAGACCAGCCTCATATCCTGACCTGAGATAAGGGGCTGGAGCAGCCAGGATCCCGGTGGAGGGAACCGCTGTCCTTCTCATTCCCTTGAGGGAGAACAGGAGCCGGGAGAGAGGAAGGGCCCAGAAGAGGGCTTAAGTGGAGGTGCTGGGCCTTTAAATGCAGGCGCGTTCTATTATATACTTTTAGGATTAACTTTTGTGTGCATTATATTTCACCCTAAGACCTCAGGTAAGTTTGCCAAGCAAATAATTAAACAAATCTGTGCTTGTGTCTCAGACTCAAGAACAGCTTTCCCAGTGTCCCCTCCTATACCCAGGAGGCCGCCAAGGCACTAATAACATCTTTCCAGAGAGAGTGGTCGTCTTGGAACTCCAGGAGGCAATGGATCAGTACATGGCAAAGTGGGAAAAGCAAGCACAGTGTGAATATGAGAGACCCCTGTCCCCCCAGTATTCTAGGAAGGCCAGAAGTCTGGCACAAAATGAGTCCCTTTTCAGCCAGCAGATGTGTCAGTGACACAGGAGGACATCATATGGCACAAGGTAACACAGGCCAGCTTCAGAAGTGACCCCTCTTTCCTCCTTGACCCTCTCAAAAGGGAGATAGTTGTAATCCATGGAAGATGCTGCATCCACTCAAAGTGACTGTCTCATGTCCTCGGATGCAGACACTAATATGGCAGCAGAAAGCCATGGCAACCATTCTAAAGTGGGAGTCACAAAACATGCCTGCAGGAGCCAGGCGGACGCAGAGGATGCAGCAGGCTGCGGGGAGAAGTGAGGGGTGATGGGGCGTCAGTACTCGGCTCCAGGCAGTTTTATTACTGCCTTGTTGATGGGGAAGATCTGTGCTGCCTAATTTCTCAGTTAAAAAAGAAAAAATCCAGATTACACATAAAATTTAAAATGTTTCCTTTTTGCAACTAATCCAAAATTAGAAACTGTAAATCAAATATGTTTGAGGTTGGTGGTATATCAGTGTTCTGTTGCCACTGTAACAAATTGCCACAATCTTGGTGGCTTAAACCCACACATGTAGTCCCCACTGTTCTGGAGGCCAGGAGTCTGAAATCCTTTTTACTGGTGTCAGCACGGCTGCTTCTGAAGACTCGGGAGAACCTGCTTTTTCGCATTTTTTAGCTTCGGGAGGCTGCCTGCATGGCTTGGCTCGGGGCCCCTGCCTCCAGCCTCTTGCTTCCATCTTCACATCTCTTACTGCTGCAGTCAATCTCCCTCCGCCTCCTTCTCATAAGGGCACTTGTGATTACATGTGGGGCCCACTACAACGGATAAGCCAGAATAGTCTTTTTCTTTCCAGATCCTTAACTTAATCACATCTGCAAAGTCCCTTTTGCCATATTCAATTATATTCCCAGGTTTCAGGGATTAAGACCGGAACGTCGTGGGGGACAATATCCAGCCTACCACAGGTATACGACAGGTAGAGGCATGAATACAGCACTCAGATTTGAACTTATTGCAGATTTCCCCCAAATGATAAAATATCTCAATACCTGGTCCCCGGACCTATGATTTAAAAACAAACACAACAGCTTTTTTGAGGTTGCATGTGTATGCCATAAAATTCATCCACTGTTAGTATACAATTCAATGATTTTTAGTAAATCTATAGTTGTGCTACTACCATGACAATCCATATTTAGAACATTTCCGTCACCCCAGAAAGTTCCCTTGTGCTCCTTTGCAGCCAGTCCCCACCCCCAAATGTCCATTGACATTCCCAAAGTTAGCCCAGGGAATCACTTATCTACTAACATCTATATAAATTCCCCTTTTCTGTACCATTCTTATACATGGGATTATGCAATATATCATCTTTTGTGTCTATTTTCACTTCGTATAATGTTTTTGAGGCTCATCTATATCATAGTATGTGTCAACAATCAGTAGTTACTTATTTTATTGCTGGGTAGTGTTTCATTGTGTGAATTATATCACATTTGGTTTATTTACCAACCTGTTGATGGACATTGGATTGTTTCCTAATTTGGCTATTATGAATAAAATGATGCTATGAACATGCATGTGCAAATTTTGTGTGGGCATATGTTTTCACTTCTCTCAAGAGGACACCTAGGAATGGAAGTGCTGGATCAAATGATAACTATATTTCTAACTTTTTAAGAGACTGTCAAATCATTCTCTAAAGTAGCTATACCATTCTACTCTCTCATCAGGAATGTATGAGATCCAGTTTCTCCACAACCTCTAAAGAAATGACTACCAAGTAATAATAAACACCTTGAGTGATGAAATTCTGCTCTCTAAATCTCTCTCTCACTAACATGAACCAGGGCTGGAAATGTACACGATGAACCTGGGAGATCTCACTGAGCCATAAAGTAAGTGTTAGGGTCGCCGAAGGAGGAACGCACGAGGCCAAAGTGGTAAGGAATTATGAATGTACTAGGCCATCTGGATACCAGGTGAGAGGGGAGAGATAATGGTCTTAGCAAGTGGAATGTGGTCTAAGTGGAAGGGAATGTCCACTGTGAAGTGGCCTAAAGGTCAGTTCCCAGGGGAGGGTATCGATTCAATTACTTGATGAAACCTAACAGTAAGGAAGTTGTCAGTAACCACTAGAATAATACTAAAAGGTCATAAGAGCCACTTGAAGGGACATTGGCTAAAGATGGAATAATCTCAGCATCAAAAATACTAATAAGCCCTAACCGGTTTGGCTCAGTGGATAGAGCAGTGATGGCGAACCTTTTGAGCTCCGCGTGTCAGCATTTTGAAAAACCCTAACTTAACTCTGGTGCTGTGTTACATATAGAAATTTTTTGATATTTGCAACCATAGTAAAACAAAGATTTATATTTTTGATATTTATTTTATATATTTAAATACCATTTAACAAAGAAAAATCAACCAAAAAAATGAGTTCGCGTGTCACCTCTGACACGCGTGTCATAGGTTCGCCATCACTGGGATAGAGCGTTGGCCTGCAGACTGAAGGGTCCCAGGTTCGATTCCAGTCAAGGGCATGTACCTTGGTTGCGGGCACATCCCCAGTGGGAGGTGTGCAGGAGGCAGCTGGTCGATGTTCCTCTCTCATCAATGTTTCTAACTCTCTATCCCTCTCCCTTCCTCTCCGTAAAAAAACCAATAAAATATAAAAAAATTATAAAAAATACTAATAAATAATGACTACATTTTACTAAGTCAGATGAAATATAGCAACTTCCATAATTTCATCTCTCTCTCTCTCTCTCACACACACACACGCACACGCACATCGCTCATCAGTTACCTAGGGACATCAGCTGCATTTCAATCAAGTAGGTGATGAAGAAAGGTTTCTAATATATGAGTTCCAGTTAATAAGTGAAGAGGGAATGATAGAATTAGAAGGAAATTACCACTTTGCACCCCATAATTTATTTATGGGTGACTTTAGCATCAAAGTGCAACAACCAAACACAGTGTGCTTCCCTGGCATGGTGCAATAAAAGACACACAGTGCCACCGGCCAAAATAATTTAACCTAAATCTAGTCAAAGCTCTTTTATAACTACTAATGTGTGGTAAACACAGGGGCTGCAGGAACAAGCGAGTTGACACCATGAGGAAGTAATCAGCCAAGTCCCGATTGTGGGGAATTCTACAGGACAAATGGCCTGTGTTTATCAACAAATAAATGGCATAAAAAAGGAAGTGGGGTGGGGCTGATTTAATAGATGAAGAGAGACTTAAACGCCATATCAACTAACGCACAGTGTGGAATTTGTTCGGATGCTGAGTCAAACAAACCAACTGTAAAAAGGCCTCTTTAGAACAATCAGGGGAATTTGAACACGCATGAGGAATTCCATGATAGTACGAGATTAACATAAACATAAAGCAAAAGTCCTTATCTATCAACGACACAATCTGATCCATATGGAATTTGCTTTAAATAGTGTAGAAAAGAAATGCCTCCTGGAAAGGGAGTCAGAATAAAGGAACCATTGGTGGCAAAAATGTTAACTACAGAAACCAGGTGTTGGGAATGTGGGAGTTCATTAAACCCTTCTCTCTACGTTGGGGTACATTGGAAATTTCCCGTAATAAAAAGCTTTTTTAAGGCAATGACAGAGAAAAGTCACGTCACCGACAAAGAAACAAAATTGAGCTGACAAAGAGTTCTCATCAGCAAGAGTAGAAAACAGAAGCTGGCAGATAGTATCCTCAGAGGATTAAGAGAAAACAGCTGTCATGCTAGAATTATATACTCAGCAAAACTATTTTGAAGAATGAGGGGAATTAGGGGCATAGCTAGCTAAACAGAAACCGAGTTTAGCACCGATAAACCTGTACTAAAGAAGTGCTAAAGAATGTCCCTCCAGGAAGAAGGAAAATGATGCTGGAAGGAAGGTCAGAGAGTCAAGAAAGAACAAGGAAGTTGGTAAACACGTAGACAAACAAATGTTGCCTGTATAAAATAATTATAATAATGTCTAATTCATGGGGGGAGGGGTGGTTAGTTTGATTGTTTTTTGGTTTTTGATTTTTTAAGTTTATTTTTTATTGTTGACGTTATTACAGATGTCCCCTATTCCCCCCCCCCTTCCCCTCTCCTCCCAGCCCCAACTCATGGGGTTTTAAAACAATTTAAAATACTGCACAACAATAGCATCTTAGAAATATAATGTCTCTCCATTTGTTTAGCTTTTCTTCTTTTCTCTTTAGTAGTGCTTTAGAGTTTTCCTTTTTTAATTAATTTATTTTTTAAAATTTATCTTTATCGTTGAAAGTATTACCGACGTTCCCCTTTTCCCCCCATTGACACCCCTCCTCTCCACTCCCATCCCTCCCCAGGTCTCCACTCCACTATTGCCTGTGTCATGGGTTACACATATATGCATGTAAGTTCTTTGGTTGATCTCTTCCCTCCTCGCGCCCTCCCTCTGAGAATCCTCAGTCTGTTGCGTGCTTCACTGTCTCTGGATCTATTTTGTTTTGTTCAGTAGATTCCACATAAAAGTGAGATCATGTGATACTGGTCTTTCTCTGACTGGCTTATTTCACTTAGCATAATACTTTCCAGGTCCCTCCATGCTGTCTCAAAGGGTAAGAGATCCTTCTTTTTTATAGCTGTATAGTATTCCATTGCATAAATGTACCACAGCTTTTTTATCCACTCTTCTTCTGATGGGCTCTTGGGCTGTTTCCAGATATTAGCTACTGTAAATATTGCTGCTATGAACATAGAGTGCATATATTCTTTCTGATTGGTGTTTCAGGCTTCTTAGGCTATATTCCTGAAGTTCCATTTTTAATTTTTTTAGGAAACTCCACACTGTTTTCCATAGTGGCTGTACCACAGTGGCTGAACTACAATCCCATCAGCAGATAGAGTTTTCTTCATATGGGTGTTGCCCTTTTTATTCATTTAAATTCTAGGTATAGTATTTTTATTGTGTGAAATATAAATCACAAAATTTACCAGTTTAAAAATTATAAATGTATATGTACAGTATTTTATAGTTTTTAGTTGCCATTGGAATTGGTATCTTTGGACTTGTATGTTTTTAAATCACTTATTACTGGTATGTAGGAAAATTGTTGATTATTGTATGTTAATCTTGTGGTGGCCACTTAATTCTCTTGTTAGTTTCAATAGTTTTTCAGTTAACTCTCTTTTCTAGGCACATAATAACAACATCTGCAATAATGATAATTTGGTTTCTTCCTTTCCAAAAATTATTCTTTCTTCTTGTCTTCTCGTCAAAGTAGGGCCTTCAGTACAGTGTTGAATAATAGCAACGGTAATGGAAATTTTTATCTTGGTCTTACATTTTGTGGGAATGCTTTCAACATTTCACCATTAAGTATGCTATTATTAATTTCTGGTCATTTCCCTTTGTCGTGGTAAGAAAGATTTCTTTTTCTATTTCTAGCTTGCTAAAGTTTAATGGATTCTAATAAAACTGAGGTCCTATGTGGTTCAAAGATGTGTTTCATTCAAATCTGGCCTCCAAATAGAAATCAAGAAGAGATTTTATTTATGCTCTACTAAAACACACTTTCCAATAGTCCCTTTTTCTCTCCCTCCCACAATTTTCTTTCACCCTGGGGCTACGCTGGAGACCCTCACACTTGAAAACCCCAAAGCTTTTTATATATTTATTTTATTTTATTTTTTAATTGATTTCAGAGAGGAATGCAGAGGAAGAGGGAGTTAGAAACCTCAGTGATGAGAATCATTGATCGGCTGCCTCCTGCACCCCCCCTACTGGGGATCAATCCCACAACCGGAGCATGTGCCCTTGACCGGAATGAAACCAGGGACCCTTTGGTCCACAGGCCGACGCTCTATCCACTAAGCCAAATCAGCTAGGGCAACCCCAAAGCTTTTTGTAAGCCCCAGTGTGGTGACCTCCCCCTCTCCCATGGGTTTTCTTTTCCTAGTATGTTTTCTGCCTGGTTTTATTATGTACTTCACCTCTCTAGATAAGGGCCCCCCTTCCCTCCAGCCTCTCTGTTGTGTCTCTCTGGACCAGCTGGCAAAGTGTCTTCTTTAGAGGACTGTCAGTGGAGACACTCATCCATTTGTAAACTCTCTCATCCCTTGCATCCACCACAGTCCCTTTTGGTTATTCTGCTACCTCTCAGATAGTCCACACCCTCTCTTTCCAGCCCCTTAGCAGTGGTTCTCAACCTTCCTAATGCCGCGACCCTTTAATACAGTTCCTCATGTTGTGGTGACCCCCAACCATAAAATTATTTTCGTTGCTACTTCATAACTGTAATTTTGCTACTGTTATGAATCGTAATGTAAATATCTGATATGGAGGATGTATTTTCATTGTGACAAATTGAACATAATTAAAGCATAGTGATTAATCACAAAAACAATATGTAATTATATATGTGTTTTCCGATGGTCTTAGGCGACCCCTGTGAAAGGGTCGTTCGACCCCCAAAGGGGTCGCGACCCACAGGTTGAGAACCGCTGCCTTAGATACTGGTGCTTCCCCGGCCTCTGCCTTTGGCCTGCCTCTTTCTCATGCCTCCTGGGCAGTCTCAGCCACTTCAGGTCTTGCATCATTGTCACACAATGATGACCCCAAATCTACATGTCTAACGCCAATCTGTTCCCGGCTCCAGAATTGTGTGTCAATTGAACCGGGCACCTCTCCTACAGGCTGTCCCTCAGGACCTCAGAGTCCACAGGTTCAAACCCCGCCCCTTCCCTGACTACCTCCACACTGCTCTTCTTCTGTATGTCCGAGTTTTGGACGCCATGCGTGCGAGAAACGTGTAAGTCACCACATCTCATTCACACTTGCTCCCCTCATTCACTATCAGAACCTTCCCACCAAGGTTTAGCTCACACCGCCCTCCCAGCACAGAGCGGAGGTGAATTGAGAGCTCCCTCTGCTGGTACGTTTAAGAACTACAATTCCTTCAAGGAGCTGAGACACCAGGGTGGCTGGTCTAACAGGGTTTGGATTGGACCCTATGTTTAACTTACAGCAAACATTTTACTTGCCCCTGTTGAGCTCGGTGTGTCAGCATTTTGAAAAACCCTAACTTAACTCTGGTGCCGTGTCACATATAGAAATTTTTTGATTTTTGCAACCATAGTAAAACAAAGTCTTATATGTTTTTTTTAAATATATTTTATTGATTTTTTACAGAGAGGAAGGGAGAGGGATAGAGAGTTAGAAACATCGGTCAGCTGCCTCCTGCACACTCCCCACTAGGGATGTGCCCGAAACCAAGGTACATGCCCTTGACCGGAATCGAACCCGGGACCCTTGAGTCCGCAGGCCGACGCTCTATCCACTGAGCCAAACCGGGTTGGGCATATTTTTGATATTTATTTTATATATTTAAATGCCATTTAACAAAGAAAAATCAACCAAAAAAATGAGTTCGCGTGTCACCTCTGACACGCGTGTCATAGGTTCGCCATCACTGGATTAGGGCCTCCCGGCTGAATAAGGCTGGCCCCAGAGCGGTCTGTGAGCAGTGAGTAAATCGGTCATTTCCTCTTCTCCCAGCCCCTGATCATGCCCACTGCCTCCATTGCCCAACGAAGCACACAACCTCTCGGCCCTTCCCCTCGCTGTTCCTCCCTCCTCTCCCGGCTCACTGAGACCTCCCGGAGGCCGGAGGCGCCCTTTCCTTGGACTAAACCAGGCCGAACCAATGTGAAGAAGGACGAGCAGCCTGCTGGCCCGGGCCCTGGGTGTGGATGGACCTCAGCTCGCCTGTCAGTATTTAGAAAGAGGTGCCCATTCTGATGCAGCCCTGAGGACATGGCAGCTTCCAAGGCACCCCTGCCGCCTGCATGGCTGGTGAGGGGCGGGGGAGTCAGCCGCAGGTCTGATGGAGAGACAGACAAGTAACAGCAACAGAAGACGGAGGAGGGAGGCCAACAGGTCATTCAGAGGTGGAATGAACTGGACTTGGTGGTTGATTGAAGTCATTAAATTAATATTAATTGAATGCTCCTGAGTTTCCAGCACTGTAGGAAGTTCCTAGTATGAGAATCTGAAATGGGAAAAGGGGGAAAACAGACTAGAGAGGCCAGGGGAGGGGGCTGATGGGTCCTGCATGGACAGGCTGGGTGAGTGGAGACATCCAAGGGACAGGCCCAGCGGATGGTTGACATACAAATAGGAGCTCAGGCTTGGCAGCAGGGAGCTGCTGGAACCTGGTGGCAGCCCTCACCATACAGAGGTAACCGAAGCCAGGCGGTGAGTGAGCTCCCAGTAGAGGGGGCGTAGCATAAGGAGAGGAGAGGACCGAGAGAGAAGCCCCAAGATCACTCACTCTGAAGAGTCTGCAAAAGAGGCCACAGAGGAGCAGGCAGACAGGGAGGGAGGGAGTGTGTGGACATGGAAGCCCAGACAGATTGCTTCAGGAAGGGGGGGGGGGGGCACAGTGGGATGTCCCAGAATAATAAAGGACCTGACACATGTCTATTGGATTTAGCCACAAGGAGGTTGGGGGAACAGTGCTGCTGGATGGATGGAGTCCGAAGGTGGACTACAGTGGACAGAGAGTTTGGAGTGAAACAGGGGAAGCAGTGAACGTAGGCATCGTAGGGAAAGAAGGATGCTGTTTGTTTTCATGGGCGAGACCTGAGCAGGGTCTGGAGAGGAGTTGGGGAGGGGAGGTTGAAGACAAAAAACAAGAAGGGATGACCGAATAGGAAGTATAACATGTGGCTCAAGACAATTTGGCAAAAGTAATCTGATGGGATGGGCTTACTTAAATATCCAAAAATGAATTGGTTAGGCCAACGAAATGTCTAACAACATGGAACTTATTGCAAAATAATTGTCTAACATCAAATAACTAAATGGAACAAACAACACCCAACAAACAGTTTTCTTTTTTTAATATATTTCTTTATTGATTTCAGAGAGGAAGGGAAAAGGAAAGAGAGATAGAAACATCAGTGATGAGAGAGAATCATTGATCGGCTGCCTCCTGCACACCCACTACTGGAGATCGAGCCCTCAACCCAGGCATGTGCCCTCGGCCGGAATCGAACCCGGGACCCTTCAGTCCGCAGGCCGACGCTCTATCCACTGAGCCAAGCCGGCCAGGGCTATAGTTTTCTTTTTTTATCACAAAGTAATACATACTTATTTCAGAAAATACTACCAAACCCCCATAATCCCACTCATCTAAAGTTACTTATACTGGCATTTCTGGTTCCAGATCCTTTTCTATGCATATATCATTATTCTGCAAAAACTGGGATCATAGGGTTTGCATATTATTGATCTGCTGCAGAGCAAATTACCCCAATTCTTAGTGAACTAAAACAACAGATATTTACAGTTAATCTCATTATTCTTTTGTTGTTGTTAGCTCGCCCACTTGCGAAAGTTAACTTACAACCCCAAAATCAATATGTAACATGCTTTCATGGTCATTTGCATATATATGCAGAGCAGCAAACATTTTACTTGCCCCGTGTGCACATTCCCAGCTGAGGTTGAACAAACTCTGCCTTCTTATTTCAGCCCTCATACTGTAAACAGGTCTCTTTTATTCCATTTAGTGCCAGGGTTTTTGCATTTTTGTGCTTTTCATTGGTGATTTCACTGTTTAAAAAGGCCCCTTAAACCCAAGAAGGCTGGACATGCCTTACAGAGAAAACATGTGTTGGATAAACTTTGTTCAGTTTATAATGAGTAATAATGCTGTTGGCCATGAGTTCGATATTTATGAATCAACAGAATATTAAATAAGGTGTTCTTAAACAGAAACACTCATAACACAAAGTTATGTATTGATCAGCTGAGGAAAATGTGAGCAGAATTTTGTAGACACCTAACGGTATTTCCCCTAGAAGCAATAGGTCAGTATCTGACAATTCAGTGTTCTCCGTGACTCATAGAACATAATTACGGTGAGCAATAAGAACCAACTGTATTGTTTCACAATTTCTGTAGGCTGGGAATTTGGGAGCAGCTTAGCTGGGTGGGTTGGCCCAGGCTATCATGAGGCTGCAGTCAGGATGTGGGCTGAGGCGGTATCATCTGAAGGCTCCTCTGAGGCTGGAGGATCTGCTCCCAAGATGGTTATCTCACAGGGCTGTGGGCAGGCGGCCCCAGTGTCTTGTCATGCAGGCCTCTCCGGGGGGCTGCTTCAGTACCCGCATGACATGGTGGCCAGATCCACTAGGGAGAGCACAGCAAGGAGGAGGCCGGAAGCCTTTTATGGCCTGGTCTTAGAAGTCTACCACCACCACAAGGGAGTCACGTAGTCCAGCCCACACTCAAGGGAGGAGTATCAAAGAATTTGGGGGCATTTTTCAACTACCACAGCAAATAGCTCAGAAAAAAAAATACATGAGATACTAATATTTGTTTCTGTGAGGAGAAGAACTGGGTGGCTGAGACATGGGAGGGAAGAGGCTTTTAGTTTGTATCCTTTTAATATTTGGAGTTTTTAACAATGTAAATCTATTCATTACCCCAAAATAAATCAATAGAAGTTTAAATGACTCTGGAATGTATTTTGGGGGGATGGGAAGGTTGGGCCTAGTGCATGAGGATCCTGAAGAGCAAGCCTGGATCAGGGCTTTATTTGGAGTCAGCGAAGGCCTTTGGTCAGAATTGTGATCCGCGACCCTTTAATACAGTTCCTCATGTTGTGGTGACCCCCAACCATAAAATTATTTTCGTTGCTACTTCGTAACTGTAATTTTGCTACTGTTATGAATCATAATGTAAATATCTGATATGCAGGATGTATTTTCAGGGGTCGCGACCCACAGGTTGAGAACCGCTGAATTAGAGCAATGTTGCAGGAAGATCAATCTGTGAGCTGAGTGTTGGTTGGATGTAGTGAGGTCTGGAGGCCAGATGGTCTGTTGTAAGACAATCTCAATGAGTAAGGAGGTACAACGGTGTGATCATGTGCAGCAAGCAGGCTCCGCAATGCTAGGGACCAAATCCTGTGTCCACCACTCCCTTAATGGGTTACTAACTCTGAGCTTTAAAAGGTAAATAAAGCCCTGACCAGTTTGGCTCAGTGGATAGAGCGTTGGCCTGCAAACTCAAGGGTCCCGGGTTCGATTCCAGTCAAGGGCATGTACCTTGGTTGCGGGCACATACCCAGTGGGGAGTGTGCAGGAGGCAGCTGATCGATGTTTCTAACTCACTATCCCTCTCCCTTCCTCTCTGTAAAAAATCAATAAAATATATTTTTAAAATAAATAAATAAACGGTGAATAGAATCTTTCTAGTAAAGCTGTGTGAAGTTTAGACACCTTATTGGTAATTCTTGCACAGTGCCTAGCACACAGTGCCAGCCCTTGTTGTTAAGGGAAACCCAGCCCCAGATGGCTGGCTGGGGGGAGGAAGGGGAAGAACCATGGGGAGGGCAACATTTGGTAACTAATTAATGGGAGGGAGAGTGAGAGGGTGGCTGTATGTGTGTGCGTATGGGAGGAGACACAAGCCCTTCCCGTTTCCGGGTGGCGTGGCAGCTCCCTAAATGCACCCAGGCAGGCAGAGGAGAACAGCTTTTGAGGGGAAGCAAGATGCTGAGTCGGGTTTGGGATGTTGGCCTCACAGTGTAGGCAGGAAGTTGACTAGAGCTGAGAACAGAGGTCAGAGCTGTGGACATAAAAGTAGGAGCTGGGAGGCAAGTGTGGCTGAGCTGTGGGGTGCGGGAGAGAGCCCTGTAGGTCTGGCCGAATGCCCTGCAGGAAGGTTGGGGGAGGTTGTGGAAATGGGGACGAGACCATCAGAGAGGTGGGGGGACCAAGAGAGACCCGGAGCTCCCACAGGAAACGTTCCAAACAGAAGGGTAGGTCAGCAACCTCGCCTACCTCAGAGAAATCGAGGCGGAGGAGTGACGAAGGGCAGTTTCGTTGGTTGGTAGGGGCCCAGGCCAAATTGCTATGGGCCAAGGAAGAGGGGAGGAGAGACAGTGGCGGCTGGGATGTGCTTTATTCTTTTCAGAACTGCACCTGTGAGTTATCCTGTAGTTGTGGTCAAACAACGGCACAGAAGCACATACAGGGATGTTTGTTACAACACTAATTCCAAAAAAATCAGAAATGCTCAGTAAGGAGTTGAAGTATGGTACATCTGTATGTGGAATACAAGGCAGCTATAGAAAAAAATGAGACAATTAAATCTGTAAGATCCTTTAAGTGGAAAAGGCAACAAAGCAAACCATATATTATCTGATAATTTGTATGTATTTTTTAATATTATATGTTCTCTTTCTCTGCCTCTCTTTGTCTCTCTCTCTTTGTCTTTCTCTCTCTCTCTCTCTCTCTCTCACACACACACACACACACACACGTACACATCTTTGAAAAAATACAAAGAAAAAAGTAACCCGTTGTCTGCAGAGCTAGAAGACTGGGGGAAAGATTTGCTCTCATTCTTTATTTTTTAATAACTTGCATATAACCTGGCAACCCCACTCCTAGCTCTTTACCCAATAGAAATGAAAACTTATGTTCTTACAAAAACCTATGCCCCAACATACATGTAGCAGCTTTATTTATTCTGGCCCTGAACCGGAAACTACACAAATGTCCATCAACTCATAATGAATAACCAAACTACGGCACACCCATATGATGAAATACTACTCAGCAATAAGAAGGAACAAACTCTTAATACATGCAGCAACAAAAATGAATCCCAAATGCATTATGCTAAGCGAAAGAAGTCAGTCTTCGAAGGCTACATACTCTAGCATTTCATTGATATGACATTTTTGGAGAAGGTAAAGCTACAGGAAAGGAGAACAAATGAGTGGTTGCAAGTAAAATAAGACAGAAGGAAGACATTTGGGGAGTGATAGAACTGTTCTGTATCTTGATTTGAGTGATAGTTACAGGGCTCTCTGCAGGTGTAAAACTATATGCCAAAAAGAGTGAATTTTACCGCATTCAAGTGTAAATGCAGGGGCTGCTTCTCTGGCCTTCTTTGTCCCGCCTTGTGTTCTGCATCTCAATGGAAACAGTCCCAAAAGAAAGATTATGGCCACCTTGTACTTTTGGGTGCTGTTTGCAGGTTTCTTACTATGTCATATGCTGATATTTATTTTTTATTTTTTTAATATATTTTTATTGATTTCAGAGAGGAAGGAAGTGGGAGAGAGAGATAGAAACATCCATGATGAGAGAGAATCACGAATCGGCTGCCTCCTGCAAGTCCCCCACTGGGGATCGAGCCCGCAACCCGGGCATGTGCCCTTGACCAGAGTTGAACCTGAGACCTTTCAGTTCCCAGGCTGACGCACTATCCACTGAGCCAAACTGGCTAGGGCTCATGTGCTGATATTTAGATGATGGTGGAATTGAAGACACTGGCCTCAGCGCCCAGTGATGGCTGAGATAGGCCTGGATCTGGGTCTGGAGAAGGAGCCCAGCTCAGGGAAAGGGCTTTGGGGAGCAGGGTGCATTAAGGGTGCTTTTAGTAGGACTGGAGAAGAGAGGAGGGAGGCTAACCAGGGGACAGGAGCCCTGGGGAGGAGGTGACCTTGGACAGGAGCCATGTACCTGGCGGAGGGGAGTGTGCAATGTGCCCCGGTGCAGAGGAAGGAAGGGTGGGCCACCCCACCTTCTTGAGGGCGATTAGCTGGCACAGAAGGTAGTGAGCAGTTCTCAGGGTCTATGGGGTGTGTCTGTTTCTCACCCGACCTAAGGGGTCAGGGAGATGGTGGGCCTGGTTCAGGGGCAGTGATGGCCAAAATAGGCCTGGCTCTGAGGGTGTAAATAGCAGCAGGGGAGTGTGTGTGGGGAGGGGGGTGGTGGCCAGACCCCAGGGCACAATCACAAGGGAGCTGGAGTTAAGGTTTATCAACCTCATCTGAGCCGCCACACTCCACTTCCCCTCCGCTCCAGCCCACTGCCCAGCCAGGGGCCAGGGTGGAAATGGGCTCTCCTAGGCTTCATTCATTTCTGCAGTTAAATGACCTCTAAAGCATCCCCCCTCCCCCTAGCACAGTGGTTCTCAACCTTCTGGCCCTTTAAATACAGTTCCTCATGTTGTGACCCAACCATAAAATTATTTTCGTTGCTACTTCATAACTGTAATGTTGCTACTGTTATGAATCATCATGTAAATATCTGATATGCAGGATGGTCTTAGGCGACCCCTGTGAAAGAGTCGTTCAACCACCAAAGGGGTCGCGACCCACAGGTTGAGAACCGCTGCCCTAGCAACACCTCTAGGGCAGAAACAATCAGGAGGGAAAGCAATATAACAATAGCGAATACTTCCAACCTCTGGCACTGTTCACAGAGCTCTGCATGTATTAACTCATTCTGTCTTTACAGCTCCTTGAGGGAAGGAGGCATTATTATCTATGCCTATTTTTTCAAAAGAAACTGAGACACAGGGAGGTTAAGAAACTTGCCCAAGGCCACACAGCCCATGAGTGAGAACTTGGGTTTTGAATTTGGGGTGGGATTTGGTTCCATCTTTAAGACTGGGCTGAGAGAAACCAAGATGGCAGCATAGGTAAACACCAGAGATTGCTGCCGCAAACAACCACTTCAAAAATACAACTAAAAGACAGAACGGACATCACCCAGAACCACAGGAAGGCTGGCTGAGGAGAGATTCTTCAACTAGAAGGAAAGAGAACAGCACACCGAGGCTCAGAGGAGGCGCAGTGTGGAAAATACTCAGGTGCGGAGGTGCGCGCGCAAAGTGGGCTGGTGGCTGAGGGCGCGGTTGTCGTTTTCAATCAGGAGGGAGTCTCAGACTCTGAGCTCCAGATCTGGGCGAGTCTCTAGGGACTCAGACTCAAACGGGAGAAGCGGGATTGTCTGGCATCAGTCGGAATGTGAGGGCAGCTTTCTCTCCGAGGTTTGCAGCGGTTGCTGGGGTTCTGAGAAGCAGAGCCTCTGGGAACGGGACTGAGAGCAGCCATAACCGCTCCCTCCGCCCGCCCTGTTGATCCCGCCCCGCCCAAGCCCTGCGCAGAGCCATTTGCCGGATAGCCTCAGGCAAAGGCTAGATTAGCACCTCTCCAGAGGACAGAAGTTTTCCCACTGCAGACACAGCTGATTCTGACAGCCAGTCGGCCTGGTGGTCAAATCCCTCTAGTATTAACTACAACAATCAAGGCTTAACTAGAACAAGACTGTGCACAAAGACCACAAGGGGGTGCACCAAGAAAGCATAAAAAATGCGGAGACAAAAAAACATGACAGAAATGGAGGATATAGAGCTAAAAAACGCAATTTTGAGGGCTTTCAATAATGTGCTAGAAGCTGCCAATAAACTTGATGAGAGACTCACGAAATCTAATGAGACCCTCGATGTTGTGATAAAGAACCAACTAGAAATTAAGCATACACTGACTGAAATAAAGAATATTATACAGACACCCAATAGCAGAACAGAGGAGCGCAAGAATCAAGTCAAAGATTTGAAATGCGAAGAAGCAAAAAACACCCAACCGGAAAAGCAAAATGAAAAAAGAATCCGAAAATACGAAGATAGTGTAAGGAGCCTCTGGGACAGCTTCAAGCGCACCAATATCAGAATTATAGGGGTGCCAGAAGATGAGAGACAGCAAGATATTGAAAACCTATTTGAAGAAATAATGACAGAAAACTTCCCCCACCTGGTGAAAGAAATGGACTTACAGGTCCAAGAAGCGCAGAGAACCCCAAACAAAAGGAATCCAAAGAGGACCACACCAAGACACATCATAATTAAAATGCCAAGAGCAAAAGACAAAGAGAGAATCTTAAAAGCAGCAAGAGAAAGAGACTCAATTACCTACAAGGGAATACCCATACGACTGTCAGCTGATTTCTCAACAGAAACTTTGCAGGCCAGAAGGGAATGGCAAGAAATATTCAAAGTGCTGAATACCAAGAACCTACAACCAAGAATACTTTATCCAGCAAAGCTATCATTCAGAATTGAAGGTCAGATAAAGAGCTTCACAGATAAGGAAAAGCTAAAGGAGTTCATCACCACTAAACCAGTATTATACGAAATGCTGAAAGGTATCCTTTAAGAAGAGGAAGAAGAAGAAAAAGGTAAAGATACAAATTATGAACAACAAACATGCATCTATCAACAAGTGAATCTAAGAATCAAGTGAATAAATAATCTGATGTACAGAATGAACTGGTGATTATAATGAATCAGGGACATAGAAAGGGAATGGACTGACTATTCTTGGGGGGAAAGGGGAGTGGGGGATGCGGGAAGAGACTGGACAAAAATCGTGCACCTATGGATGAGGACAGTGGGTGGGGAGTGAGGGTGGAGGGTGGGGCGGGAACTGAGAGGAGGGGAGTTATGGGGGGGAAAAAAAAGAGGAACAAATGTAATCTGAACAATAAAGATTTAATTAAAAAAAAAAAAAGACTGGGCTACCCCAGTGATGGAGGAGGTCTGGGCCCCTCATGTGGAGTGTTTTGGGTTCTCTCTCTCTCTCTCTCTCTCTCTCTCTCTCTCTCTCCTCTCAAAACCTGGAGGTGGAGTGGGCAGTAGGCAATAGTTCAATCTGTTTCATGATGGTTTAAGGTAGACCTCTGGGCCAATGCTGGGATTAGTAGCAAATACAGCCAGCGCTGCCACCCTGTGGTCTCTCCCTGTCCTCTCTGGGACTGGGAAAGGAAAAGACTCCTGTGTTCCTCTCCAGGCTGGGCTTGGGGTTGTCCCTGAGGGCTTGGGCAAGCCTCTCCTAAGAGGGCCCTAGAGCCCCATCAGTTTAGGCAGTGTCTTCCCCTTAACGCTCATGAAATCTATTTTAGAGGATCACAATCAGTGTTTTTAAAGAGAAAATTAGAAAAGAATAGAAGACACTAGAGCAGCGGTTCTCAACCTGTGGGTCGCGACCCCTTTGGGGGTCGAACGACCCTTTCACAGGGGTCGCCTAAGACCATCGGAAAACACATATATAATTACATATTGTTTTTGTGATGAATCACTATGCTTTAATTATGTTCAATTTGTAACAATGAAAATACATCCTGCATATCAGATATTTACATTACAATTCATAACAGTAGAAAAATTACAGTTATGAAGTAGCAACGAAAATAATTTTATGGTTGGGGGTCACCACACCATGAGGAACTGTATTAAAGGGTTGCGGCATTAGGAAGGTTGAGAACCACTGCACTAGAACATACAATATGTATGAAATGCAAACATCATTTCGTGAAACTTCTGTTTCGAATATATACACACATGTGTGTACTGGGACCTAATCCCAGTATTTCTCACCATGACACGGGGCCAAAATGATTGAGAAAATACTGATTCAAGAATCTGGACTCCCCGGAGTTAAGAATCTATTTTCTTCAATGTATCATAATTCCTACATCCTCCTTTGTGCCATTTTTTAAAAATATGTTTTATTGATTTCAGAGAAGAAGGGAGAGGGAGAATGAGATAGAAACATCAATGATGAGAGAGAATCATTGATATTGGCTGCTCCTCCACGCCCCCTACTGGGGATCAAGCCCAAAACCGGGAATCAAACCCGGGCCTCCTGGTTCATTGGTCGAAGCTCAACCACTTAGCTACACCGCCAGGCTATGCCATTTTTAAAAACATAGCTATGTCTTTTTTTCTAACAGTATTCCTCACAACATTTGCGTGTTTTAATTATAGAAGCGATGTAGGAACACATTCTGGTTGTAAGAGTCAAGCATGGCCCTGACCAGTTGGGCTCAGTGGATAGAGCGTCGGCCTGGGGACTGAAAGGTCCCAGGTTCGATTCCGGTCAAGGGCATGTACCTTGGTTGCGGGCACATCCCCAGTGGAGAGTGTGCAGGAGGCAGCTGATCAATGTTTCTCTCTCATCGATGTTTCTAACTCTCTATCCCTCTCCCTTCCTTTCTGTAAAAAATCAATAAAATATATTTTTTAAAAAAAAAAAGAGTCAAGCATGTCAGGAGGGCAGAGAGTAAAATGAGAACGCTCGCCTTCTCCCCACTCCACGCCCAGGCACAGGGTCACCCCGAGAAACATGCTGGTGTGCTCTCTCTGGCCCTTTTCCGTAGACAGCCAGGTATACACGTGCATGTGTATGTTATTTTTACTCATATTAAATTGAGCTGTATGTATTATTAAGCTGCAAGGTTTTTTTTTTCACTTGTAGTATCTTAGAGATCTTTTCCTGTCTGTACATGTAAATTTATTTTATTCCTTTTAAGGGCTGAGTGATATTCCACAGCATGAAAGAATCATACTTCCTTAGCCTCCCCTCTGCTGCACCCTCCTGTGAGCCCCAGCCTCCCTTTCCTAAACACCCGCCTCCCCTTCACTCTCTAGTGCACTCATCTCCCTCATCCTGGCCTGGAAATATGGGGACTCCCACACACCCAGCCTCCTCGCTCTTCCCACCAGCCTCTGTTCTCTCAGCATTGGCCAGACCCTAGCTGGCAGCAGTCACGGCCTGGCATGAGGAAGCCTACAGGACTGGGAGACATTCGCCGAGGATGCTTAGCAACACTCTGATTTAATTATTGAATTGGGTGAAACATCCATTAGGGAGGATTCTCACTTTCCAGACAGCCTGTGAGTAAACATGTCGAGAAGAGAAGAGTGAGGTGTTGGTGAAAGCTGCCATTCACCCTGGCTCCTCCCCAGTCCCCACTCCCCAGTATGTCCTGCAAGCCCCGTTCACACCAGATAGCTGGCTGCAGAGGGTTTTGAATGTGAGAACCCAGTTACAAAAGTGTTGGAAGAGCTGAAAATGGGATGGTGAGGCAACTCCAAGATTAACATTTGCAGGAGGAGATGATATTTACCAGAGCCAAGAGCTGGGGCTACCAGGTCAAAGCTACAACTTGGAGGGGACAACAACTGGGAGCTGGAGTCATTTGGGGGGAAATGCCTGGCAGCAGGTGGCTGCACAGAATAGATGCCGCTGAAAACAAGAGAAAGAGAGGAAGGATGAGAAGTACCCTGGCCTTTCCCCTTCTCCTGTCCTCCAGCCTCCCAACAGGGCCTCAACTTGGTTGAACACAGCAGGAAACCAATGAACAGAACTGGCTGGGAAACGTAATTTGCAGGAGTTGGCTCATTGAATCTGGGACAGAGCAGAGGACGAGCAGGAAATGAATGGATGTGCAAACAGGCAATGACCAGCACATGAGCTGGGCAGCCCAGAGGCCAGGCTGGCACCGACTGGTTCTGCTAATGTGAAGGATGAGGCTTTCTTTGGGAAAAGGAGGCCTGTGTTAGGTGCTGTGTGTGTGTTTTGGAGGGAAAGTAGGCATGGTTTATCCCTGTGTCTACCAAGGTTCTATACAAAAAAACCCTCTGGGCATTTTAACCAAGAAGAGATTTCATATAGAGAATTAGGTGCTTTCAAAATTATTGGAAGGGCCAACATAGTGGGTTTTGAATTGACTACAGTGGCACTCCAACTTCTGAGACCATTCTCTGAACTACAGGTTTGAAACCATTGTAGTTGTAATACAGAGACCAAGAAACCAGAGTCAGCCACTACTGACATTGTCACCACTGTCCTTGACTCTTGACTCCCAGAAGTTAGAGAGTAAATTATGGAAGCTGTTGCAGGAAAAAAAAAATCATTTTTCTACAATCTTGGTGGTCATTAGAAACAACCAGATGCAGAAAACAGCCTTGGCCTCATGTCCACCCTCCAAATTTCATGAGTATAACTGATGGGTACAATCCCTATTCACTTCCAGAACCCTAGCTGCAAGGGAGTCTGGTAAATGCAGTTTTCGGTTTTCCAATCCTCCAACCAAAAGGAGGATGGCTTGAGTGATTGAGGGAGCCCATCCTCAGTGTCTACCACCCACTCATGAGACTCAGCCAAGTGGAGGAAATAGTGCAAGACCATGGACCACACTGTGTGATGGGACCTCCAATTGGTACAGATGTTCTGAGAGGGCAGCCGGCCCAACGGCCTCTCAGAGTGGTGAGCTAACATGTATGCACACTCACGAGGGCCAGCTCCCTGCAGCAGCTCATTCTGTCCGCCCACTGACCTCATGAGACAGGGCCTAGTACATCCCCATTTACTCACAGGGAAACTGAGGCTCAGAGGAGTGAAATAACCTTCCTAAGAGCACAGGCCAATATAGGGCAGAGCTGGGAATAAACCAGGGCTGCTTGGCACCAAAGCTCTGGCTGGGTGTTGAGAGAGGGATGAAAATAAGGGTGGATGGGAGGGGAAGACTCTCCAGGTGAGGGGCCCAGCATGAGCAGAGGCACCACGGGGTCTGAATAGTGTGATGAGCATGAGCCTCACTGAGCAGGTTTGGTGGGAAGAGGATATGCTGAAAAAGAGGGCAGAAAAGGAGTGAGGCCATGCTTGGGAGGAGACTTCCTGCTGTACACAGCATGAGGGCACTCAATGAGCATCAAGGGAAGCGGGCAGCAGGGCTTGGCACCGGGGCAAGGGCCCATGGGGACAGTGACAGGAACCAGTGAGGGAAAGAGCAAGGCCAATGTCAAAGGAGGAAGCTAAGACTCGGGGGCCACCAGAGCATGAGCGATCTCACCCAGGTGGGAGCTGTCTTCAGCACCAAATAAGCCTCATTTCTGGGCTGCAGAACAGGTACTGCCAAAGGGAAACAAGGCCATGCTGACAGCTCTTCAGCAGCTGGGGTTCCTGCCTCATTCCTCCTCCAGAAAGCCTCCTTGGATTGCCTCCACCCGGGGCTCCTGGAGTCAGGGCCGGCCGCATGGTGTGTCCTATGCAGATGCCCAGGCCCGGTGGCATAAGCAGGCCCCCGTGCTTGTTTAATGCTCTGCCATCACCATCTTTAAATTCTCAATAATGTTTTAATGAGGGGCTCTGTTTTTTCATTTTGCTCTGGGCCCTGCAAATTATGAAGTTCGTCTGGCCTGGAGTGAGGAATAATTTTTAAACAGTTTTCATGACTCCTGGGGATGCAGGTGGCTCCTCATGGCCTTTTCAAGGAGGGTGGCTTGAAGGCTTTAAAGGCATTCCTTGTGTTGTTTTAGCTTTCATGTGCATCCCTGATTCCTGCACCTCACAGGCACTTGGCATATCCTATATAATAAAGAGCTAATATGCAAATGTTTGTCACACCCTCACGTCATCACGCCCTCACGCCCTCACGCCCTCACGCCCTCACGCTCTCACGCTGTAAGGGCTCAGACACTCAACACTGGGGAGAGAGGAATGGGGACCAGCCAGGCACATATGAGCTCACGAGAGAGGAATGGGGACCAGCCAGGCTGCGGCCCAGGAGAGGGACAGCCGCCTGCCCCATGGTCCTGGGCACCTGCGGCTGTGGCCCAGGCGAAGCTGCCCGCCCATGTGCCTGCAGCCGGCCGGAGGAGGGAATCCTGGGTCCCGGATGCGGGGCCGGGTGAGGCAGAGGTGGTTAGGGGTGATCAGGCCAGCAGGGGAGCAGTTAGAAGCAATCAGGCCAGTAGGGAAGCAGTTAGGGGTGACCAGGAAGGCAGGCAGGCAAGTGGTTAGGAGCCAGCAGTCCCAGATTGTGAGAGGCAATCAGACATCCCCCGAGGGGTCCCAGATTGGAGAGGGTGCAGGCCTGGGTGAGGGACCCCCCCCCCCCGTGCACAAATTTCATGCACTGGGCCTCTAGGTTTTTTTGGTTTTGTTTTTTATAAATTTTATTGATTTTTTACAGAGAGGAAGGGAGAGGGATAGAGAGTTAGAAACATCGATGAGAGAGAAACATCGATCAGCCGCCTCCTGCACACCTCCCACTGGGGATGTGCCCGCAACCAAGGTACATGCCCTTGACCGGAATCGAACCTGGGACCCTTGAGTCCGCAGGCCGACGCTCCATCCACTTAGCCAAACCGGTTAGGGCCCTCTAGTTTTTTTTATAAGTGTGCATGACTTTCCCAGATCCTATATGCAGCCCTGCTCTAAACACTGCAAAGCAGGGTCTGTGTTGTCTCTTTACTGCACTTCGGCCCCAGCCCCTCTGGCTCCACAAGGGCCATGCACACAGTGGGTGCTCTATGGGGCTTGCTGAGCCCACCCCAAGGGCCAGTCTGGTCTTTCTGCTTCCTGGGCAGGAGTGGAGGAGGGGGAGAAGGGAAGGAGACTGCGTGTGTGTGTGTGTGTGTGTGTGTGTGTGTGTGTGTGTAAGAGAGAGAAATACAGGGAGAAGGGAGGGGGCACATAAAACAGAAACAAATAAAGAGTTCAAATGTGAAACGATTAAAAAAATAAATCGAAGGGAGTGAGATAAGGCCGTGGAGCCTCTGCTCCCTAGTTAACATTCATTGGATTGAATAATCAGGCTTCATTATCTCAAATTGTCTGCATATTTGCCCTCAAAATGCTAATTTACAGTTGGCTGGGAGCAGTCTCGGCCTATTTTGACTAAAATATTATTTCACTTTATTGAGCATTGTTCTTAGCTGTCGGGCATCTTGGTTTGGGAGGGGCAGGAGGGGCCGCAATAGAGGGAGAGAGGAAAACATTTCCTATCAAAGCGCTGCTCCGCTCTGGTCTGATTACGGGCTCCCTGTTTTGCGTAGAAATGGCATTTCTACGCCTCCAAGTAAAATTAGAGTCTTTATCATTTTCTTTTAGGGGATAGGCCGTTTATCGTTAATCTCAGAGAAGAAAATAGGAGAAATAATCTTTTTTTCCTGTTTTACTGAAGGTGTGAAAAATCTTGCTCATCACTTCCCCCTCCCTCCTGGGTGCTGAGGTGCCCAGCTCCCTCCGCCTCCTCCGCTTTCTTCGTGACCTCCAAAGGCCCTGAATTCTCTGCCACTTGCCCTTCTCTGTCCTCCAGGCCCCAGTGACCAAGAAAAAAGAAATGGTGAAAGGCAACTCGCATCCGCTCAGGGGCTGGGCTTGCTGGAGTCTCCCAGAACCTCAGCCTGGAAGTCTAGAGATGATTGAGCTCTAAATGTTATTCTCGAGTTGAGTTAGAAAGATGCTGCCTTCCTTGGAACTAAAAGTCCACAATAGTCCTTTCAAGTCTTCGTTCACAGGTGAGCACGGTACTCCAGACAGCAGGGCGTGGGCCCTGGGCTGGTTTTAGAGGGGGGGAGGGGGGACTTCACTGAGGCATCCACACTCCGCTTCCCCACCCAGACTCCCTTGCCAATGAGGACAGGAGGAGCCGGTGTCAACCGTCATCTGGGCCAGCCCTCTGCCAGGCTGGTTCTGTCTGTGGTCCCAGTCACAGGGAAAAGAACCTTGAAGTTGTTTTAGTCCAACCCCCTTAATCAGATGACAAAACTGAGGCCAGAAAGAAGTCAGTAGTCAGAGGTCACAAATCTAGTCAGTGGGTCGCCTCGGTGATTGCTGTTACTGTTCAGGAGGCTCCCCCTCTCCTGTCAGACTCCTCTCTGATGCCCTTCCCAGTCAAGCCTCCTTCCATTTTTTTGTCGTGTCTTCCCCATCGTCGCTCTCCCATGGGTGATGAGTAGCCATTCTGGCACTCTGTGGGGGTGAGAAGGTTCTGGATTGCTGGTGCCTTCCTTGTGCCCTTTCTTTGCCATGCAGGCCAGCCCAGGACCCAGGAGATGGCCTGCCCAGCCAACAGGCCTCCAGCTATCCTGCTCCAAAGCCAGGCCCTCCCCAGCCGGCCAGGCCTTCCCTCTGCTTCGAAGCCCGAGGAGGCCGTCCTCTTCGCTGCCCTGGAGGAACTGGAAGTTACAGCTTCCAAGGCCAAGGTCCAGGGTCACTGTGTACAGCTCGGCAGGTTGTACCAGGTGGGCAGTGGGGCTGAGCTCCTGCTCCTGCTTCCTTCACTGGGTGCTGTGCCCTGGCACAGAGCAGCTGCCCAGAAGGGTGCCATGGGCTCGCCCTGGCCCTCCCCAGCTGGCCTGCTTCTCTCTCCCGCCCGCCCCAACCATCTGAGCTCAGCCTTCTCCCAGGGCCCCTCTCCTGAATTCCCCGCAGCTTGAATGTATTGCCTGGACTGAGACCCAGACTTGATGTTCCCACTCCCCTGCCCTGGTTCCACGTGGTGCACGGGACCTTGCCATTTGTACTCAGCAGGATTTGAGGCCTCCAGGCACTGGTCTCTGTTCACTTACCGCAGCCACACCTGTCCCTGGTGGGGTCTCCATGCCCCTGGTCACAGCACTCACTGCCATCTCTCAGCGTCCTGACCTGCTGAAACAATGTACTCCCAGGCCCTCGGTTCATGCCTCCCTCGCCAGCCAGGCCTGGGGACAGCAGGCTCTGGCCAAGCAGAGGGGCACTGGTCGGGGATATCACCATGCATTTTACACAGAGCCTTCTGGAAGGCAGCATCACAATACAGCCTGCAGGCAGGCACCCCAGCCACCTAGGTGCACACAGAGCAGACAGGACACCCCTACATTCCAGCCAGCACTGCACATATTCTGCAGACACACCCCACAGCTACCACTGACCCTCCTCGTTACAAAACACTAAAAACGCAGACACTAGATATACTCAGAAGACACACACACACACACACAGCCAACATTCCCCCACCAACCTGCACTCAGATCCAACAGAATCCACACACACCCTCTGCTGACACCACACACACACACACACACTCCCCAGGCACACACATACACATTCACACACAGCAGACACCACACACACACACACCCCCAACAAATACACACACTCCCACCCGCTCACACAGGCATCGTCACCTTCATTGGAGTTGGTGGCCATGCACCTGGTATGATATGAGAAAGCAGAGAAGCGCCCACCAGCCCACCCCTACATACATGATGCAATTACTAAACGCAGGAACACATCCCACAGCTTCCGGGGTGCAGGGCCCTGCCTTCAGCCAGCTCTGTCACTGCAAAGACATGTGGCCTGGTTCACACTCTTTCCTTAACCAGAAATAAGGCATCAGGAGAACTTGTCCAAAGTCCCCAGATGGGCGTGAGGTCACAAGTGTTCACCATGAGCATGTACTGAGGCCGCCCTGGGGTTTGGGCTGCAGGGCAGAGAAGGAATCCCAGGCCAGGCTTGGCCCCTGCCCTCAGGGAGGTGGCATCTGGCTGGGGGGAGAAGTGGGGCTTGGTCTCAGAGGACTCGAGAATAAAAAACACACCAACTGTGCAAATTCACCATCAGGCGGAGGGACCGAGGATTAAATGGGGTTAGCAGTAAAGCCAGCAATCCCCGGGGGTGGCCACTGCAGCTGGCCGTGTCTAGAGGGAAGCATTCAGACTGGGGATGAGGTGGGTGGGACATGCAGGGCCATTTACTCATTCGTCAGCTATATGTTTATCTAGTGTTCACCGCCGACTCAGGTACTGCTATTGGCAGTGACTTTGAGGGACGAGGTCCCTGCTTCATGCAGCTTCTGTCCCAGCTGAGAGACAGTCAATACCAACCACGTGAAGGGTGGGGGTGAGGTCAAGGTGGTGTTAGTCTCTGAGGTGAACCCACAGGTGACTGGGCCAGGGGAAGGCTCCCTTAGGGCAATGAGGGCAGGCCTGGCACCAGGGTGAGGCCAGAAGGCGCTCCCTCTCAGATGTTGACCTTGCACTTATATGACCTTGAGAGGGAATGCCTTTTTAAATGTGTGCCCTGGGTGGCTCCTCACTTGTCCCAGCCCTGCCCAGGGCTTGTTAAGGGGAGGCGCTGAGACATGGGGCTCTAGTTTGCCATCGAGGCCTCCAGCCTGATTTCTCTTTACATCTGCCTTTGTGTTCCATCTCTGAAGACCTCCCCGAGCCCCGGCCCAGCCTCCACCCCAGTCCCAGCTTTTCTCCCCTGGGCCTCAGGGTGTCAGAGGACACTCCGGGGCCTCGCCCTTGCACAGAGAAGACCAGCCTTGAACTGGGGCCTAAACACAGAGACAGACTCCGCGGGATGTTTTCCCCGGTTTGGGGTGGCGGTTCTGGGAGGGAGAAGTGCATGCTGGGGCCTGAATGGAAGGCTGGGGACCGGGAGGGAAGAAACAAAACTCATTCCAGCTGGGAACCAGGTCTTGTCCCTTAGAAGCCATCACCCAGGAGCCCACGGGCTTGCCCCCAAAGGCTCCCATGTCACCCTATTCTCTCTTCCCCTGCACTGACCTCTCTCATGAACTACCGCGGTAAAGGCCGTGTCTGTCATGCAGCTTGGACCCCTGTGTGCAGGGCGTGCATGGCTGACTGAGGTGCTGCAGGTCCAGGCCCCCTGGGCAGGCCGCCGAAAGTCAAAGTGGGCCTGGCCCCTGCAGAGCACTGGGGCTTTGAGGCCGGTTTGGGGCACACAGGGACCTCCCAGACCGCAGCTTCATGGTGGGTCTCAGGGTGTCGAGCCCCGCCAGGCCCCTGCGGACGCTCTGCACCCCCTCCCTCATCACACAAAGGACAGGGTGGTCTGGGGTCCCACGTCCCGCAGCCTGGGGTGTGCCTGGGGAAGTTTTGACAACCCGATGGGCTGGGGCCCAGGGAGATTGGGGTGGGGGAGGGTCCTGCCTGTCTCCTAGGCCC
>NW_005359516.1:337483-342045 GCF_000412655.1 Myotis brandtii | reverse complement strand
TGCGCGCGCCCCCTGCTGCCTCCCGCGGGAACGACACTGTCGGACCGCCCTTCAGAGCCGGGTTCCAGGCGCTCCCCACCTCTCCCAGGGCGCTGTGATCCCCTGGCCTTGCTGGGACGGCACCCAGGCAGGACAGGCACTTACAAAAGCATGATGGGCCCGGCAAGCGTGGCTCAGTGGCTGTTAACCTATGAACCAGGGTCAAGATTCGAGCTGGTCAGGGCACATGCCCGGTTGCGGGCTCCATCCCAAATGTGGAGCGTGCAGGAAGCAGCCAATCAGTGATTCTCATCGTCCATGTTCCTATTTCTCTCTTCCTCTCCCTTCCTCTCTGAGATATGGTCCCTCCACGAATTGGCTCTGCATCCTTTGAGTCTATCATCCCACGACACAGGGGGCCCGAGTGAGGGAGATGTAGAACCAAACCAGAGCCTGCAAATCCTGACAGCGGGAGGGGCCTGATTCTGTGCCCTGTCAGCTGCTCACACAGGCCAGCCTCATGAGTCCCTGTTCTGTGGGTGAGCATAGCCTACCCAGGCGGTGAGCACCAAGCCCAGGAAAGCACCGTCCGGGAAAGCGGAGCATCCCTCCCGCCGCTGGAGCTCCAGGTTCCTGGGAGGCAGGACCGAGTTTTCTCTCTCTACAGAGCTCCTGTACAGTGTCCTGGAGAACTTAGGCCCCAGTTCCTCCCCTGGATTGTAGAGGTCTGGACTTGCTGTCCGTTCTGACTCGGGGCTCCTCATTGGACAAGCCCCACTTGGCTTTTCTCTGGAAAAGCAGAAAGCAGGGCTGAGCTCCCAGTGGCGTCCAACCCGCCCCTCTCCTCATCAGGAGCTTGTAGACCTTGATTTCCCCAGACTATTCTCTAGACCAGTGGTTCTCAACCTTGGCTGCACATTAGAATCACCTGGGAATCTTTTTAAAATCCTGATTTCTGGGCCTCATCCTCCGGATATTCTGTTTCTTTGTTATGGGGGTCCTCTCAGTTATACTTGTGTCTCAGGTCAAGTCCTATTACAGAGCCAGGGGCAGAGAGAAGGAGGGACCCAGGACAGTTCTCAGTCTCCATGGCAGGGTCTGGTCTCCAGAGTCCTGGTGCTGGCACTCAGGGTCACAGCGTGGGGGTGGAGACCTTGGGGAAGCGGGGGTGTCACCTTTCCTGGCTCTTCAAATGGAACTGACAAAACAATAGTTCAGGTTTACTGACTTCTTACTAAGTGCCTGGCATTGTTCTAAGTCAGTGGTTCTCAACCTTGGCTGCACATTAGAATCACCTGGGAATCTTTTTAAAATCCTGATTTCTGGGCCTCATCCTCCGGAAATTCTGTTTCTTTGTTATGGGGTGGGGCCACAACATTAGTAACAAAGAAACAGAATTTCTGGAGGATGAGGCCCAGAAATCAGGATTTTAAAAAGATTCCCAGGTGATTCTAATGTGCAGCCAAGGTTGAGAACCACTGCTCTAGACCCTGGAAGCTCTGAGTTGGACCCATGACCCCCCTTCCCACGCCCACCCCTATGTTTGAAGCCAGGAGTCCCAGGGGCAGCTCGCCATACAAGTGTGAACAGCAAACAAATCAGTCTGGACACAAACAAGGGCACTTCCTAACAGGAACCTCAGTTTGTGCTGAACAAACAGGCAGCCGGAGCCCCCATCCTACTCCTAGACCCCCAGCTGGTGGCCAGGCCGGGCCTCTGCACCTGGCCTGGGGAATGAGGTTTCCCAGGACTCCCAGTGCCCCTCCCCACACCAGTTCTCTCCCAACCTGCCCCAGGCCCTGGACTCGACCTCCCCAGCCTTAGTAGGTGGTGCAAACGCTTGGTGACAGCCCCAGAAGCCCACTTGTGGAAGTGCCTTAAAAAGGTTACAGTGAGCTGAGGGAAGGTCTGGACTGGTAAGCAGGGCCTGTGACAAGTCTGTCCTCTTCCCCCTGACCAACATCACCCAACATCTACTGGCACACACCCACACACCACCAGCACCACCACATCATCACCGTCATCTCTATTATCCTCTCTTCTGAGCACAGAAACCTCTTTCTAAGTTTCGCCCCTTCCAACTCCATCTGCTTACAAGACTCGGAAAGGTCACACACATTACAATCCAACTCTTTTTGTCTTTCTACCTCAACAATACCCCTAAGGTTTTGGACCTATATTGATGGTGCAGAGAGGGCCTAAAGCCAGATAGGCAGTGACTTTTTAAGAAGAACCTGTACCTTTGCTTGCCTCTTGTACTGGAGTTGGAAGTTCAGTCAGTTATGAGGAGTTAAGATATTAGTTCTTAGAAGAATTTACTCTTTCACACACACTCCTGTCACAACTCTATCCTCACAACTCTATCCCCCACTCACCCTCAAAGGAAAAAGAAATACCCTTTCCTCCTCTAAGAGCACAGAGGAGAAATCAATTCCATTCCATTTAATTTCACTGAAATGGACACTCTCGTTCTGGAATTTGGAGGCAGGCCTGGGTTTGAATTCTGACAGTTCACTAGCTGTAAAACAAATCACTTAGCTCTCCAAGATCCAAAATGGGAATAACAGCATGATGGTGAGAATCAGCTGTTCTGTATCAGTGCATACCCCGCAGCCTGGAGTATAATAGGGGTTCGGTAGAGGACCATTCCTCTTTCTTGTCCCTTTCTTCAGACTGGAAAAATAAGGGAATTTAATTCAGGAAATATGCATGTACCAACCATGTGCTAAGCACTGAGGAATCCATGGCTGGTGGAAAAAGCAACAAGTAAGGTGCTGACCTGAGTTTTGGGTTGTCACAGGGGCATAGTATGGAGTAAGCTGGAAGCTCAGAGGCCTGGGCTGAGTTTTGCCTTTTGGGCCAATCACTCCCCACTTGGTTGGACCTTCATGTCCTTCCTTTTCTGTATAACAAAGGGTTTTGACTGGTTTGCTGCTAAGGTCCTGGCCAGCTCTAAAATAGTCTAAGTGGTAGAAAATAGACCAGTCTCACTGCACAAGGGTTGTTTGCCCAGGCCTTGTCCTTCCTCTCTGATCATGCCTTCTTTCCTCTGTCTTTGCCCATCCTTAAAGTCGGGAGTCTCAGTGGGTCCAATGTAGCTAGCGCTTCTCTCTTCTCTTGCAGCATTTTCTTTCTGCATAATCTCATCCACTCCTTTGGAGGTGTCTGCGGAGAAAAGCCTCCTCCGGGAGCCTTCCTGGATTTGAAGTTATGGCTAATCTCCGTCCTTCATATTCCCAGGGAATCGGCCCCTTTAGCTTGACAGTTGGGTTACTTAGTTGTGGATGAGTCTCTGTGCTCCTCCCTCTCCCACCATGAGCCTGTGAGTTCCCAACGGGGAGAAACTGTATTCTTCATTCCTTTGTACCCCTCATAAACCCCGCACATAAAACAGACCTCAAACGAATAGATGTTTGCTGACTTCAGTCTAATTGAAAGAGCATAGAATTTCAGAGAAAGCCTTAAAAGCAGCATACATAAGAAAAAGCTGGGAAACAGTAGGTAACTGCAAAGTGCAATGTGTGTTAGCATCTACAGCGCCTCCTGTGTGTCGCTGTGCATTCCGGGGAGGGAGGAACAAACAAACAACCTTGTTTGCTCCTGGTCAGGTGCAGAGGACACAGGAGGGGTGGGGGAGGGGAGGAGCAGGTGTGTGCTGGAGCTGAGACCGCCGGGCGAGGCGGGAGGTGTGGGCCTTCCCTCAAGGCAGCCCAGGGCCCTCTTACCCTGCAGGCTGGGCTTCACTTGAGGCCTGTGTGTGGGCCCTCCATCTCAGCTCCAAAGACCTGCATATGCCCCAGTTAGCGTATTTTTTTCTGGGTGAAAAAAATAAAATAAAACAGTCCTTGGGAAGATGAAAGAGAAAGAACGAGATGGAGAGAGACCCTGTAAAAAAGTGAAAAGGGAAAAAAGGGACCGGGATTCACAAGGGTGTTGGGAGGAAGGGGCAGTAGTTTGTTCTCCCTGGAATACCCAGTTCCTATGACACGGGGTGGCTTTCCCTGTCCGCACCCAGGAAGTTGTGGAATGCCTTATCTACCGGCATCAGGTTCCACATGCACCTGGGTCTGTTTCTGAGGTCTGCATTCTGTTCCACTGGATCTACCTCCATTTTTTGTTTGTTTGTTTGTTTGTTGATCATCTTTTGACTTTGATTCTTCCCATTCATTTATTCAGGCCTTATTTTATGCCCTTTAATCACGGAAGAACACTACAATAATGGATATACATATCTTATTTCTTATTTTAATTGGAACTTCTTCTGAAGTCTCATGTTTAAATATGATTCTTGCTGGGTGTCTTTGATGACTACCCTTTGCTCTGGGGTAGTTTGGTAAAAGGTGTACTTTTTTTTTTAATGTTGACTTTTATAATTTTTTTCTGAGTCTACTAAGATCATTATATTTTTTTCTTCAATCTGTTTATATGCAGTACTACTTTGATGACTACTTTTTACGCTAAAAGATAAGTTTTCACTTTATAAGTGATTGTAGGACTTTATCAAATGTTTCCTTCTGGGACTTGTATGCATGCATATAAGCATAACCAATGGACATAAGACACTGGGGGGGTAGGGGAGGCCG
>NW_005359516.1:333699-337458 GCF_000412655.1 Myotis brandtii | reverse complement strand
GAGACATATGTAATACTCTTTGTAATACTTTAAGCAATAAAACAAAATTTAAAAAATGTTTCCTTCTGCATCTATTAAAAAGTATTAATTTTTCTTTTATCTGTTGATATGGTGTACTCCTTAAGAGATTTTATAATGTTGAACTTTCTTACATTCTCAGGACAAACCCTATTTGATCATGATTAATTATTATTTTTATATGAACTGCCACATTTGATTTTAGCATCATACAGATAATTAATTTATGGTCCTCTCATAAACTAGTCTTTTCTGGTGTGGAGATCAAGGTTACACTAGGCTCAAAAATGATTAGGGTGCCCTGACCAGTTTATCTCAGTGGTTAGAGCATCAGCCTGCGGACTGTAAGGTCCCAGGTTCGATTCCGGTCAAGGGCATGTACCTTGGTTGTGGGCACATCCCCAGTAGGAGTTGTGCAGGAGGCAGCCGATTGATGTTTCTCTCTCATCGATGTTTCTAACTCTCTATCCCTCTCCCTTCCTCTCTGTAAAAAATCAATAAAATATATTTTTTAAAAATGATTAGGGTATCCCTGGTTGGTGTGGTTCAATTGATTGGGTGTCATCCCTAGTACTGAGGGGCTGCTGGTTCCATTCCCGGTTGGGGCACATGCCCAGACTGTGGGCTTGATCCCTCATGAGGGGCATGCATAAAGCAGCTGATGTTTCACTCTCACATTCATTTCTCTCTCTCTCTCTTTCCCTAAAAATTAAAAATATGATTAGGGTAGCTTTCCCTCTTTCAACTCTGAAACAGTATAAAACTAGGAATACTTATTCCATAAAGCCATTAGGACGGGTATATTTTTGGAGAAAGGGAAAAGTGGTTAATAAAATTTTGATTTCCAATTAACAATCAATGGCATATTATTTTCTAAAGTCCATTTTGACAATTACCCCTTCCTAAAAAATATTTATTTCATATAAGTTTGCAATGTATTAACAATGTTATTCATAATAATTCTTTACAGTAGAATAATCTCTGTTTTATTTCTAGGTCTGCCATATCATTCCTAATAATGTCTATTATGCCTTTTCTCTTTTTACTCCTGATAAATCTTGATAGTGGTTTGTTTCTTCTAGTATTGCCTCCAAAGAACCATTTTTTATTGTATAGTATTGATCTTCTCAACTGTGTCATCTGTTTTCATTAACTGTATCAATTTTTCTAATTCACTATTTTATGTTCTTATCCATATTTTTCTTTTCTCCTATTTTAATTTTTCCTTATTTATTTTTCCCCCTTACTTAAATTGAACACAATTCCTTTAATGCCAGTCTTTATCTTATTGTTACTTTTGTTACAGAAAAATTTTAGTAGAAACAAAATCAGAAAGAATACTATGTACTCAACAGCCAATATCAACAATTTTCAACTGATGGTCAATCTCATGTTGGGCAATCATTAATCCGAGATTACTTTAAAGCAAATTCTGACATTATATATTTTCATGTATAAATAGTTCAGTAGTTTTTCTAAAATATTAAGATTCATTACACTTAAAAATACTATTATAATACCTAAAAAATTCACCAATAATCTTTCATGTCATCCAATATCCATACTCAAATTTCCTCAATTACCCCATAAATACTTACATAATTTCTTTGGCTCCTCATAAGGTCCAATCATTGCAATTGGTTAATATGTCTCTTATGATTCTTTTAACCTATAGGTCTCTCTTCATCATTTTTCCCTTAAAATTTATTTGTTGATGAAGATGGATAGTATGTCCTATAGAGCAGTGGTTCTCAACCTTCTGGCCCTTTAAATACAGTTCCTCATGCTGTGACCCAACCATAAAATTATTTTCGTTGCTACTTCATAACTGTAATGTTGCTACTGTTATGAATCGTCATGTAAATATCTGATATGCAGGATGGTCTTAGGCAACCCCTGTGAAAGGGTCGTTTGACCGCCAAAGGGGTCGCGACCCACAGGTTGAGAACCACTGGTCTAGCTCATCTACCATTGCAAATAGACTCGTTCCTCCCCATAATAGCTACCACTTAACTAAAAACACAATCTCATTTAATTCTTATAACAATTTCACCAGGTAAGTATTATTTTCTCACCTAAGAGATCATTCCCATTTTATAAGAAATTGGGGCTTAGCCCTAGCCAGTTGCTCAGTGGTTAGAGCATCTTCCCACAGACCAAGGGCCTCAGGTTTGATTCCCCGTCAAGGGCACGTACCTCAGTTGTGGGTTTGATACCTGGCCCGGGTCAGGGCACATACGAGAGGCAACCAATTGATGTGTCTCTCTCACATCGATGTTTCTCTCTCTCTCTCTCTCTCTCTCTCTCTCTCTCTTTCTCTCTCTCTCCTTCTCTTCCCTGCCTTCCCCCTTCTCTAAAAATCAATAGAAAAATATCCTCGGGTGAGAATTTTTTAAAAAGAAAATAAATTGAGTCTTAGAGTGAATAAGGCACTGAAATGTTCAATGACAAAGCAGGGATGTGAAGCCAGGTTTGTCCAACACCCAACTCCACATTTTCTGTTACTGTGCTCCACTGTCCCCCAACAGCATGAACTGTGGGTCCTCCTTCCCCTCTTCATGAGGCATGCTGTTGGCATCCTGGCATTGATGTCTGGCTGGGTCTTGGGGGTTTGTATCCCCAGGGCCCTCCTGGTTGATGTCCCCCTCATCTCTGACCCAGCAGCCTCTAGCCAGACCACAGTAGGCCTAGACCTTGGACCAGTCCATTCGCCCATCATTTCACCCTCAGGTTCCAGGCTGCCTGCTGGGGAAGCAGGGGTGGGAGGGGGTCCTCAGAAGGCAGAGCCAGTATTTGTTGAAGCCTGAAGGGGGCGGGGCAGGCAGCTGCCCACCAGCAAGGTGCCTCTGGCCCCTCCTTGGCAGAGCAGAATAGGAATGTTTGTGTCCCAATTGACAATGACAAGGAAGTGCCCTGCACCTGATTGAGTCGTTTCAGTATCAGGGACTGATTCCGGGACGCAGAATGCCATCCTTAGCTGGGCAGCCAGGAACCCGTCCCTCCGAGTCCCACAGTCACAGCAGAGGGCTCCCCATGCTCAGGCTAATTTTGAATGCTTTACCTGCAGCACTTACGTTATCTGCACAGCAACCCCATGAAGTAGCTACTATATCACCATTTTCCAGGTGAGGAAAGACAAACAGTAGCTTGTAACTTAACCAAGAACGACAGCTAGCAAGTACTGGTTATCCATGAGGAAAAGAGGGATAGAATGCCTGCCCACCAACTCCATAACACAGGGGTTTTGTAGGCCGTCAACTCCCATACATCGACAATAAGTTAGTATTTTTAAATCTGAAACAGTTACAGTTCTTCCCTCCCCCTTTCTGGATATAGGACAGGTTTCTCCAGCGGCGCCTCTAGGTAATGTGGGCACAGAAAGTTCCTGGAAGAAGTTGGTAAACAACGGTGTCGGCAGACAGGGAAAGTAAGCGGCTGGAGGGGCAGAGTGGAAAATTTACTTTTCACTGTGCTTATGAGCAAGATATCTACATGTAATTGCTTAAACATGAAAGGGCTGCGCAGTATCAGGTGAATCTGGCTGGAGCCTCTGCTTCTAAGATAAGCAAGCAGAGGCCTGGGGGCGCCCAGGGGCGGGGTGGCTCGCCCACGATCACCAGCGAGCGACAGGGCTCCTCCCCAGCACCGCGCAGGGTGGGCACCTTCAAATGCGGAGGAGCCGAGGGAGTGTGGTCCTTGGCGCCGCGCGCCCTTTGGCTCGCCCCGAACTGGGCGTCCTAA
>NW_005359516.1:325041-333294 GCF_000412655.1 Myotis brandtii | reverse complement strand
AGCCGTCCCCCCAGCCCCCTGCGCTGGGGCTGCGCGCGGCTCACCTCGGCGGTCTCCAGGGCCTCGGCGTCACAGGTATGAGGTGCCCCGGGAAGCAGGCGGGGTAGGTGGAGAGTGAGGCCCCGACAGTGGCTTGCATAGGTTAGAGAAGTCCCTGAGTTTGGGAACCGCACACGATTGGAGGGGAAAGGGCCCTATGACCCTTGACCTTGCAGTTGAAACCGAGGCCCCGGAGGGCTGGCTGAGAGCAGCCCCTGGCGCCAGGCTTCCCTGCCGGCTGCTGAGGTGGGAGGGCGAGTGTGAGGGCGAGTGTGAGGGCGAGTGCGGAGCGAGAGGTGCCGGCGGACCCAAGCGGGGCTCGGAAGGCTACCACGGCCAGCGCTGGGACTGCAGGGGACTCGGCGTCCTCCACGAGGGGTTTGCTCCCTCCCACACCCCCTTTGGATCATGCTTGGTGGCGCAGACTATTCCCCAAAGCAGCCCTTATGGTGACTCCATGGCCCCGTCTTAGCCAGGAGAAGCAGATGCTACAGGTGGTGCAGGTCAGCCGGGAGCTGCTGGGAGCTGGCCATCCCCAGGCCCCAGTGCCGCCTCCACTGCTCACCTCTCTGTGAGCTCATCTCCACCTGAACCTCTCTGAGCCTGCTTTCTTAGAGTGCTTTCGGGGTTCTGGAGGGGGATGCCTCCCACCCATGTTGGAGAGAAACCCTGGGTTCCCAACCCCATCCAAATTCATGCCACTGCAGCCGGAGCCAGCCCCATCGCACCCCGCCATGGTTTCTAACCTCCTCACACACCTGAGGTCTGAATTGCACGTAACTACTTTACATTAAAGTTGCCCCATTTTCAAGTTCATTTTTGCATAGCTATTACATTCACACAGTTCAAATGTCAAAATGTTTACTAATACAGTAACTGATTTCAGGAAGAAAAAAAATGTTTACTAAGAGATGGAGAAATTCCCTCTACCACTAGGTGGCTGACCTTCAAAGACCTAGTTACCCGCATCCCACAAGCAATCCATGACGCCTTTCTTGATTCTTTCAGAAGTACTTTATGCATATTTAATACCTGAATACACACACACACACACACACACACACACACACACACACACACGTTTCCCCCCATACTAGACACACTGCTCTGTGCCTTACTTTTTCATATCAATCCACACAGAGCTTCTTTACACCTCAGAGTGGTCCATTGTAAGGGTGCACTATACTTTATTTAATCAGACCCTATTAATGTGTCTCACCTCTTGCTATGTTGCTTACACTTATGGTAAGTCTGGGTTGCCTGGTGGTTGGTGTCCTGGGCAGCCATGGTCCTGGCCTCACTCCCTTCCCTGGAACAGTTTGCAGCCCTGGGAGCCTCCCCAAGGCTAATGGAAGCTGAGGGGGTCTTAGCGCTGCACTTCCGTTCCTCTGTCTGGAACACTCCCCTCCCAGACAGCCAAATGGTCCACTTTCTCGTTCCTTTCGCGTTGTAATTCAGGTACTGTCCCCTGGTGGACGAATCTTCATCTCCATTGTCTACATCTCGGCGAGCTGAATAGCACCTGTGTGTGCATTGGGAAAAGTCACCCCTTCCTTCAGGCAGACACAGAGCCTTGTCAGGGGGCAACTATTGGCCTGTGGAGAGCGAGCAGAATTTCAGACTCCACTTACCCTCCCAGCTGGGTACCCCTGTGCAGGGCACAAACTGCGTATAGTGGCCTTATTCAAATATCACCTCAGTTCCCTTTCTAAAAATGCAAATTATCCTCCCCCCAACATACACACACACTCACTATCCTTCCCTGCTATATTCTCACTAGTATTAATCACTGTCTGACATACTCAATATTTTCTTTACCTTTTCTATTGTTAGACAGAGATTTTTCTATTTTGTCCTGGAACCATGCCTGACACACAGACATTCAAAAAGTATTTGTTTGATGAACAAAAAGGGGGAACCCTTGAGGGTCCCTTCTCTGCCCATCCTGTGGGGTTCCTGAGGGAGCCAAGGAAAGGAGTGGAGGGCAAGGAGAGATGAAGTTTCAACAACTTCTCTTAGGGTCAGAAGTTAAGCCACTCAGCTGGAGAATCGTGGAGGCAGGAGTCTCACAACATTGTCCCTTCTGTCTCACTTGTTTTGTCATTTCTGTGCAGTCTCTTCCCACTATGCCCCTTGCTGTGTTACCCAGCCAAGGGCAAGGCCAGGCAGTGGAGCGGTGGGCTTGTTCTCTCCCCTCCAACTTGGGTGGGTAGGTGGGTGCTGGTTAACCTCCCCTCCTACTCTTTAGGTTTGGAGCTGATTCACTGCCCAGGCCTCTGGAGTCCCCCAGACTGGGCCCCAAGTGAGGACCTTCAGGACACTGAGAGACCCCAAAAGAGGATTCGAACTATGTTTAACTTGGAGCAGCTGGAAGAGTTGGAGAAGGTGTTTGCAAAACAGCACAATCTAGTAGGAAAGAACAGAGCCCAGCTGGCAGCCCGGCTCAACCTTACAGAGAACCAGGTAGGAACAGAGCCTCCTGTGGGCCCAGGCTGCACCTGGGGACAGACACTACTCTCTGGAAGGCCCTGGTAGTTGGGATGAAGAAACGGGCTTTCTTCTTCTGTGCCAGGCCGTTGGGGGAGGCAGGCCTAATTAATTGGCATACTCTCTGCATGACTGAGAAAAATAGCCCCATTTGAAATGGTATTATGGAAACATCACATAATATCCTATATAATAAAAAGCTGATATGCAAATTGTCCCTACGGGCGGGAGTTCAACTGACCAGAAGTTAGATATGTATTGACCACCAGGGTGCGGTGCAGAACATGGCGGGTGTTGGTGATATGGTGCTGGCAGTGGGTGGTAGTGGAGGCGCTGCCGGCCCAATGGGCCCCAATGAGAGCAGGAGCGTGGTGGGATGGTGGAGCAGGTGAGTGGGCAGCACCAGGCCAAGGTGGGTGCGAAGGAACTAGGCCTCTAGTTTATAAATATTAACCTAGAACTTTACATTTTCATGCTAAATAAGGAGCTGGCAGTGAAATTAAGTAGGTATTCAAGTAACTGAATATTAAAAATAATAAACATTCCCATGACCCCCATACTCCCTTCCAGCTACTGCACCATTTCTCTGCTCTTTTCACAAACTTCTCAAGAACTGGCTATGTTCCCTGTCCCCATGTCCTCACTTCCCATCTACTCCTTAACTCTTTCCAATGTGAATTCTTTCCCTTCCATTCCTATGAAACTTCTCATCAGGGTCTCTAATGACCTCTGTGTTGCCAAAGTCAACAGATGCGTTCCTTTCTTTCCTTCTTCCGCCGCTCAGTACAGCTGGCTGCTCCTTTTCTCATTGAAACACACTCTTCTCCTGGTTTCCAGACACACGCTCTCTCGGTTTTCCTCTCAGCTCTCTGCCCACCTCTCTGTTGCCTTTGTAGGCTATTCTTCTCATTGTGACTTCAAATGTTTCTCCCCAGCTGATCTCATTTATTCTCATGGTTTGAAATACCATCTATAAGCCAATGACTCCTAAATTTGTGTCTTAACCGCCCCCCTCCCTTTTCTGACTTGTACATCTAACTCCCTTCTTGAGGTCTCCCCTTGGATGTCTTATGGATAGGCATTTCAAATTTAACACGTCTAAACCTCAATTCTTGACGTTTTTCCCCTCCCCAAATCTGTCCCTCTCCCCACATGTGACCCCACCATCCCTCCCGCTGCTCACAATACCTAGTCATTCTAGATTTCCCCTTCTCTCCCGCTACCAACCCGTCAGCAAGCCTTGTCACCTCTACTCCAAAATACTGCTGGAATCGCTTCATCTCTCTCCGTTGCCCCAGTCCTATCAGCCCCAGTCCTGTCAGCCCCAGCTCTTGCTGGATCACTGCAAGAACCTCCCTGCCATCCCCCTGCATCTCCTTTCATCCATTCTGCACACAGCAGCCAGATGTGCCATGTAAATAAGACTCAACAAGTAAATAGGACTATGTCACATTCCACTCAAAAGCCTTCAAGTTGACATTCCTTGCCCCTGACCTTCACAGTCCTGGGTGATCTGGCCCTCACTGACCTCTTCCATTTTCTCTTCCTTTACTTTCTCTTCTCACTTTTGGTTGTGCCAGGGATGCTCTCCTCCTTCCTGGTCCTCAAATACCCCAAGCTTGGTTCTACCTCAGAGCCTTCCTACAGCTCATACCCTGCCCTGGCCTGCTTTTCTCGGTCCCCGCCAGGCTGGCCTCTTATCCACTGAGTCTCAGGGAGACTCAAACACCTGTTTTTACCCCCACTTGCATTTATCTATGTGCTTGTTTTCATGCTTGTTATTAGTCTCTCTCTACTAGACTGTGGGCTTCATGAGGGCAGGGACCATGCCTCTGTTGCTCACCACGGTGTCACCGTCACCTGGAGTAGTGCCTAGTACAGTGATGGCGAACCTATGACACGTGTGTCAGAGGTGACACGCGAACTCATTTTTTGGGTTGATTTTTCTTTGTTAAATGACATTTAAATATATAAAATAAATATCAAAAATATAAGTCTTTGTTTTACTATGGTTGCAAATATCAAAAAATTTCTATATGTGACACAGCACCAGAGTTAAGTTAGGGTTTTTCAAAATGCTGACACGCCAAACTCAAAAGGTTCGCCATCACTGGCCTAGTACATAATAGAAGCTCAAAAAATACTTGTTGGGTGAACGGATGAATGAATGGCAACTGGAATTAAGGAAAGGATGTGCTGGGGGCAATGCTTCCCTTAAATGGAAGAGCCAATTTTGAGTGGAGTGGGTTCTGTGGGAATGGGGGAAGCCATGGGAATTGCTAGTCACATTCTGATCTTTGCCCACTGCCTCCAATTATAGGTGAGGGTCTGGTTCCAGAACCGCAGGGTCAAGTATCAGAAGCAGCAAAGGCTGAAACCACCAGCTGTGTCTGCCATGGCTACCTCCCCAGACGAGCCCTCCAGCAGCTCTGACACCATCATCCAGAGAGAAGACACGGAGTCAGGAGGGGACAGCTGAGGATTGGGATGAAGGCTCAACCCAGGCTGCCTGGGCTAGCTCTTCCTGGGGACACCCCCTGGACCTACCTGCTCTACATATTGACAAAGCGTCTCATCGGGGTCAACGGGCACCAGAGAAATCTGAACCGTTGAGAACGTTTCAATATTGACTCCTGGAGGCTGCAATAATGTCATGGTCAGGAGCACAGACTTTGACCTTCAGCTATGTCCTTGGCCACGTTACTGAACTTCTGAGCCTTTTTTCTTCACCTGTATCATGGGTGTGTTGATAGCTTAGAGCTCCCAGGGCTAAGATGATGTCTATAAAGCACTTACAGTGTGCCAGGCCCAGTGCTAAGTGTGTGGCAACTGTTAAGGTTTATAGACCCCTTCACCTGGGGGAGTGGAGCCTGTACCAGCCCTGGCTTTCCCAGGGATTAATCTCTTCCTGGCCTGGATGTGGAGCGCCAGGCCCAGTGCTAAGTGTGTGGCAACTGTTAAGGCTTATAGACCCCTCCACCTGGGGGAGTGGTCCTGTACCAGCCCTGGCTTCCCCAGGGATTAATCTCTTCCTGGCCTGGTTGTGGAGCAGAGAGAGGCTCCTTGAATCAATGTCTGGGCATAGAAGTCTTCCCCGAGACAGAAATGGTAGAGTTGACAGCAAAAAAAAGAGGGAAAGGTAGGCTATTTAGTCCCCGTCCCCTCACAAGGTTCCCCAAAGTTTTCTTGTTTTGTCTGAACTGTTATAACTCTCAGAAGGGGCTCAGGCCCAGGTGCCTCCTTGAAGCAGACATGCTACCCTGACCACTATCTTTCTCTCTAGCTTCCCTTCCTAACCCCGCCTCCCCCCGCATCTTTATATAGAGTAATTTGACTCTGCCTCTGCCAAGGTGGCATTTTACCATAAACTCTGCTGTTTTTTCATAAAACAGTGATTATTTACCCCTCTCCACTACCCTGACTCACAGTTCCCTTTCCTTCCCCGGAATCTGCTTGGTTTGTCTCTAAGAAGCCTAACTGATAGCCTACCTCAGTGAAGACAGTCACAAGCATTTTCAGAATAGATTTCTCTCAGGCTCCACATTCCTGGGTGGTGCACTGTGGTGAGGGTAGTTCTTTAGAACAGCGGTTCTCAACCTGTGGGTCGCGACCCCTTTGGGGGTCAAACGACCCTTTCACAGGGGTCGCCGCCTAAGACCATCGGAAAACACATATATAACACATATATGTTTTTGTGAGTAATCACTATGCTTTAATTATGTTCAATTTGTAACAATGAAAATACATCCTGCATATCAGATATTTACATTACGATTCATAACAGTAGCAAAATTACAGTTATGAAGTAGCAACGAAAATAATTTTATGGTTGGGGGGGTCACCACAACATGAGGAACTGTATTAAAGGGTCGCGGCATTAGGAAGGTTGAGAACCACTGCTTTAGAATGTAGAGGTGAGCTGGTGGAAGGAGGCCTGCCCTGCCACCTGGTGGTGAAAGGGGGCACGGTCCCTGCTGCTCTAGTTTTCTGAGGGAGGAAAGGCAGGCAGTAGAGTCAGCCTTGGAAAACCACCTGCTTCCCAAAGCAGTGGACCATCCTCTCCTGGACACCAGGCTGTAGGCGTGAGGGAGGCCAGGGTCCAGCTCCAAGAACCCTTCTCTGTACCCATCTTCAGGGAAATCCTCCCTAATGCTGGACCCAAAGGCAATTCTATTAATCAAAGAACCCAGCTGAATCTTTTCTGCCTCTTCCAGGAACAACTGGCTCACTTTTTTTTTCTTTTTAAATCAACAGTTACCTTTTCAGCAGTTACTGGGCTCTACTCAATCCCCAAATGTCGCCATGGGACCACGGCAGAAGGAGACACAGGTCCCTTTTCAAGCGTACAGAATCAATTGGAAGACAAGGAAACAGGGCATGGTGGTCAGGCCTGGCTGTGGGGACCCATGACTTATAGATCAGTGGTTGCAGCTTCCTGGGGTCCTGAGTGGGAAAACGGCCCCTCTCTTGTTGTCAGGACAATGTGCATATGTACACTCACTCGCCTGCCTATAATTTTAGGGGATCTCAGACGTGGCGTCCACTATGGATTCTACTCCACCCCGCCCCTCGCCCTGGCTGCAAAGTCCCTAAGCCGCTGAAGAGTCTGAGACAGGAATAAGTCCAACTTGATCATTGGTAGGACTGTCTGCCCCGCTGCCAGAGGGCCCACGGAGAAGGGAAATATTGTGCCAGACTTTGTGGAGTAAGCTAGTCCTTCCCTTCAGCTTGAGGGTTAGAGAGGATAGGAGTAACTCTGCCCACTGCTGTCCTACCTCTCGGCTGGGTCCAAAGACCTGCTTTAGTCAAGAAGCGTCAGTGAATGGACAGAGACAACAGGCACACAAACATGAACTCAGACAGATGCACACATCAAAACCATACAGCACACCAGCTCTGATACAGGCCCATCCTGGCCACAAAGACAGAGACAGATGCAAAACTGAACAAATGTAAAAGCACAAAGGCAGACCCAGCTGGCGTGGTTCAGTGTTTGAGCATCTACCTACAAACCAGGAGGTCAGGGTTCCATTCCGGTCAGGGCACATGGGGAACTCAGACAGATGCACACATCAAAACCATACAGCACACCAGCTCTGATACAGGCCCATCCTGGCCACAAAGACAGAGACAGATGCAAAACTGAACAAATGTAAAAGCACAAAGGCAGACCCAGCTGGCGTGGTTCAGTGTTTGAGCATCTACCTACAAACCAGGAGGTCAGGGTTCCATTCCGGTCAGGGCACATGCAGGGATTGCAGGCTTGATCCCCAATGTGGGGTGTGCAGGAAGCAGCCGATCAATGATTCTCATCATTGATGTTTCTCTCTCTCTCTTCTTCTCCCTTCCTCTCTGAAATCAATAAAAACATTCGTTTAAGAAGCACAAAGGCAGACCCAGCTCCACCCAGTCCACACACCAGTGGATCTAAACATAGATCACACGGACCCAAATTCGGATTCGCGCGTGGGTCAACCCCAGCAGCCAAACCGGGGGCGGGGCCAGTGGGGGCGGGGCCTCCCGGGCCCGGGTCAAGGGTCAGGAGGAGGAGGCGCGCCCAAGATGGCGGCCTCCATGTGCGACGTGTTCTCCTTCTGCATGGGCGTGGCGGGCCGGGCCCGGGTCTCCGTGGAAGTTCGCTTCGTGAGCAGCTCCAAGGTGAGACCGGAGAAGACCCCCACCCCATCCGGCCTTGGGAACAGCCCCGTGCGACCCCTGGCGGCTCGC
>NW_005359516.1:320924-324892 GCF_000412655.1 Myotis brandtii | reverse complement strand
CGGATCGGTGCTCCTGGGCCCCGGGCGCCGTGGGCGGGGATGTGTGAGCCGAGGGGACGGAGATGAAAAAACGGGGGTCCTCGGGGAACTTTCTGGGGATTGGGGTGAGGAAGGCCTGGGAGCGCTTGGACCGGAGCCTGCGGCCCGTGGGAGCATTTGGAGGGGTTGAGCAGGAGAGTAAGGTGATTCTGTCACTTTTGTTCTTGCTTTTTTAAAAGTTCGTCGTAAAAAATGTGAACTTGCATGTAAAGAAAGAAGGTAAAAAATCACTGGCAATCCTAGACTTGTGCAGATATGTGTCTAAGGTCACATTTTTAGAAACGGCTTTTTGATGCAGCAGTCAATCTTCCTGTCTCCTAAGCCTATTTCTGAGTATTCGTTTTTAAGAGCTTAAATCATCGTTTTAGTTGATTTCACGGGAGGGCGGCAGTGTCCACAACCAAACCCTATCTACAGGCCCTTGTGCTCCATCTGATTTTTCCCGGAGGTCAAAGATCTGGGGCAGCTCATTTTCCCAGCACACGCCCTTTTGTTCTCTCCAGCACTGAGGATTTCCTCTCCGGTTATCGTGGCCGATTGATATGTGCAAAATGGTACTGCTTTGTTCTCATTGGCGTTTCTTTGTTTACTAGAGGTTGGATCATTTATCCTGTGGAGGGGCTGTGTGTATCCTTAGCCCTTGCCCACCATGTCAGAGGCCCAGCCCAATTCCATTGCCCCTTTTCTGCCCAGGGGACAGGGAGCATTCCTCTCTGGGCACGGCACTCCACTCCCTGCATCCTGGGAGCTGCTCACACCTCCATCTCCCCCCAGGGCCCCTAGTATTGATTGGCTTGCACTTGGATGGTGTCTCATTCCGGCACTCCTGGCATCCAGAAATTTTCACCTTTACCATCACTTAGCCCCCCGTCTCTCGTCTCTCATCTCTCGTCTCTCGGCCCCCTTCTTTCTTCACTTCTTCCCTCTCACTTCATTACTATGCCAGCCACTCTCCTTGCCTAATTGTCCTGTCAAAACCCCAGCTCTGGAAGAATGAGCTGGCTGCCCTCCCCATGACTACACCCGATCTGCTGCTGGAGAAAAGCATACACCTACCCAGACTTAGTGACAAGATAGTAGGCTCTTTGCATCTACAGTCATCAAATGAGATTGGTTTATGATTTGATTTTGTGTAATTTCCCCAGTTACCACATCAGTTATGTTTTGTTTTTTGAGTAAAATGGAGAAGCTTTACACTACTGTATAGTTTAAATAGCATGAGAATTATTCTTTGGTCTGACAGAGCTGGCTCATAAAACCATATAGATTAGGAGCCTCACATGGGATAGTTTTGATCACTTTATTGCTTCTATGGATATTGGCAAGAATGCTTCCTTAAAAATTTACCAACTCTTATGCCAGGGACGTGACTAATCACAACAGAAACCTGATCAAATACAGTGATGCCAACCAGAATGCCATACTGGTACACATCAGCCAGAAAACAGCACTGCTTTTTTAGTCTGTCTAGGCTTTCTTACTTTTTTTTTTTAATATATTTTTATTTATTTTAGAGGGGGGGGAGAGAGAGAGATAGAAACATCAATGATGAGAGAGAATCATTGATCGGCTCCTCCTGAATGCCCCTGCTGGGGATTGAGCATGCAACCTTGACTGAAATCGAACCTGGAACCCTTCAGTCCACAGGCTGATGCTCTATCCACTGAGCCAAACCAGCTAGGGCAAGGCTTTCTTACTTTTGAATTAAGTTTTGGCAATTTATATTTTTTTATAAAATCATCCATTTAATAAAGATTTAAAAAATTTAGTGCAGTCTTAGAGTTTTGTACAACATTTTTTTATTTATTTGCCAAATTGAAAATATATTTGCATAATTTGTGCCCTTTCCCTTCAAGTTCAGTTCTCTCCAAGCTTCTTGGAAATATGAATTAGAGCTGCTTTCTTGAAACACTTTCATATGTTTGGGGGAATGTGTGGTTTTATAGAGGAACAGTTCTGCTTTTCACTTTGTTTTGATTACTAAATATTGTCTACATTTTGGTCCTCAAGAAAGAGATCAATATTTATCTAATACTGAGATTTGAGATTGTCAGAGATAACATTCACATCTTTGTGTCCCGTAGCAGAAGGCCAAATTTCATTTTGCGAGATTGGGTCCCAGGGGCCACAGGTATGGGATGGGGCTTTCAGAAGGACAACCAAAGTGCATCCACGGCTTTGCCCAGTGGCCCCACTCTCCTGTGAGAGCTCCCAGAGCTGTTCAGAGGGTTGAGCTTTGTGGCTCATGGGTTGCGCAGGGCCTGTTCTGGTCTGCACTTCCTGCTGTTTTGACTTTGGGAGGTGTCCCTGTCTAGCCAGAGCTCCAATGCTAGAAGACAGGGTGCTACCCGTGAGGCCACATGACAGGACATTTAATTGCTGTGCTGATCATAATTCTCTCTCCCTTTTTGTGACAATTCAGTGTTTGCAAGGCACTTCTCTGAGTGAACGGTGAAGTAAATGCCTGGGGGGCCAGTAACTTCCCTGGGTTCTAAAGCTGTCTCCTGAATCCCTTTGCACTCTGAGAGATGCAATTCAGCGATGGTCTTCTCATTCTTCGTCTTTTTCCTGATGTGTATGGTGCTTTAGACTGCTACTTCTCAAACTCTGACATGCATACGAATCACCTGGGCATCTTGTGAAAGTCATATTCTGATTCAGCAGGCTGGGGTGGGGCCTGAGATTCTGCATTTCTGACAGTCTCCTAGCTGATGCCCAGGCTGCCAGTCCATCCCCTCACTTTGAGTAGTAAGGAGCTAGAGCTTATGGGGTGCATGGCCTGTGCTATATCCTGGGAAATACCTGTTCGATATTATTAAATACTCGTTTTTCATGTGGGAAACAGATGCAAAGAAGTGAAGCAATTAGCTCAAAAGTTCAAGCAAATAAGCATTAGGATTAGTGCTACGATTAGTCTTTCTTTTCAGAGTAACCTCTGAGAAGTTGTTGAGTGCCAGGTACTATGCCAGGTGCTGTGAGTATCCATCCAACCAGGGAAATAGGGTACATTCTCCCCCAAACTGGGCCTCCCTCTCCCATGGTGTAGGATTTCTGTGCAACCATTAATAGTAGCATCACTGCCTGGATCCTGGAGGGGCATGTGGGTGACTCAGAGAAGGCTGCCCTGCTGTTACCAGCTCCTGGTACCGGAGGCCCCAGCCTGCTATGAGCTCTGGCCCTCCTTTGGCCATTCTAAAAATTCCCCCATGGGTATTCTGGGATGGCTGACATCCCGGGCCCTCTTCTCTGAACAGGCTGAAAGAAGTGTGACTGAAAGTAGGTCAGAGCGGAGGCAGTTATGGGATGCTGACCATGCTCCGTGAACCCTCCTGCCTCTGCTAAGAGGTAGCATGTGGGGGTGAGGCGGGGTGGCCCTCCAGGAGCCTTGGAACTGTCCTCTGCCTCTTCTAATGGCCATCCTGCTCCTTCTCTGCCCTCTCAGGGAAAGGGGCTTTTTGCCACACAGCTGATCCGGAAGGGGGAGACCATCTTTGTAGAACGGCCCCTGGTGGCTGCACAGTTTCTCTGGAATGCACTTTATCGCTACCGAGGTGAGCACATCCCATGCCTCATGGCTGCTGGCCCAGCTGCCTCTGTGCATGGAGAGAGCTGCGTACTCCCTACTGGTGGGTGTCCCTGGGATGTTAGGAGGAAAGGCTGTCTTCCCTTGGAGAACTGCCCGAGAACACTGTCTCCTCTCAGGCTATTAGGGGCTGTGAGCCTGTAGGAAAGAGGCTCTTCCGAAGTGCTCCCTGGGGAGGGCTGTCACTCAGGTGGAACTCAGAGTCCACCCTAATAATATAAGGGACTGGATGTCATGCTGAAGGGCTCCGTGCCAAAGTGGAGCCTTCTGCCCAGAGGCCACATGCCCCTTGGTGAAAAGGCTGCATTAAGGGTCAGAAACCAGCCACATGCTCCCCCCCCCCCAC